>NC_073692.1:272889926-272920926 GCF_029784155.1 Uranotaenia lowii | reverse complement strand
GACTGGTCGCCTGTTGATGTTGTGTGGGGGAATGTGGGATAGAGAAATAGACGAACGTATAGTTCGATTAACTCCCTCGGGATTTTTTTTCATCCGTCTGTGCTGGGAAATGAAATTAATTACAAACATTGGAACTGAATGAGATTTGTGTAATTGAATTTGATCACGAACTTGATTCACTTGTTTCGTGATAAATTTTGAATCCTCTTAGTTCAAATAGAGCAGTACAAAAATAAAAAAAAGACTACGAGAGTTGAGTGTCAATAAATCTATCAATCGATTTCCAAATTCAAAATCAGTTCAGAAATTAAAAGAAAAAAAAAACAAAATAGTGCTCCTGGATTCACCACTTACAGTGAGCGAAATAAGAATAGTTCCACTATGTGTTTTGCTTGTTAAAATATGAATGATTGAAAATCAAGGAATTTTTCTTCTACAGTTTGTTCTGAATTGTTCAACATATAAATCAAGCATAAGTTTACTTTTTTTGGACGTAACAATTGGCGTTAAGGACCAAAAATGTGAAAAAGGGGTGCGAAATAAGCATAGTATCACTTGAGTTTAACAACAAAAACAAACATATTTTTAAAAATTTTCTGTGTAAAAGTGAATAATAATGCTTCTGCAAATTATTTGAATAGATAACTGCACTTTAAGGAGTTCTCGATTTCTTCATTTACATTCATAAGTATGATGCAAAATGATGAAACATAGATTTACGGCTGAATTTGAACCAAAAAAACAGGTTGGAATTTATTAATACTATTTTTTTTATAGTCAAACACTATTTCTCTAGTTTTAAGTCATAGATAGCAGCACTATCTTGCAATTTTACCAAATTCATGCCCATTTTCGAATATCTGGGATTAATCAGGGTGTGTTGGATGGTTTTGGTCGAGAAATAAATACATGGTACCGTGTGAACGCTTTGGAAATTCTAAGATCACTAAATAAAAAAAATATTAAATTATTTGCGATGAAGCTTGATGGAACAGACAGCTAGCAGTATTATTGGTATGATTTGCAATTCAATCGGAAGTGGAGAGAGCAGGAATTTTGGCAGTTGTGCATTATTGTGCTGGCGATTCTTTTAAAACCCCCTTTTAAAACCTTTGAAACCCTTTAAAATTCTAGTAAACTCCTTAAAATGCAGTTATCTATTCAAATATTTCGTAGAAGCATTATTATTCACTTTTACATAGTAATTTTTTGAAAATAATCTTGTTTTTGTTGAAAAACTCAAGTGGTACTATTCTTATTTCTATTTTTGGTCCTCAACGCCAATTGTTACGTCCAAAAAAAGGAAAATTTTGCTTGATTCATCCGTTGAACAATTGAGAACAACCTGTAGAAGAAAATTTTCGTGATTTTCAATCATTCATATTTTAACAAGCAAAACACATAGCGGAACTATTCTTATTTCGCTCACTGTATCTATCGATATACATTGAGATTTTTTTTTTAAGATTTGAAAACATCGATCACAGAAACACCAGTTATGTTTTTAAAACAATCTAGTGGAATAAAATCCCAGATGTTATTCATCATGCACTGGCTAATTTAATGCACTGGCTTATTTGAAAAAGAAGCTGCAAATTGAGAAGCGCTGCCTATGACCTATAATATTTACACCATTATTTATAATTAATACAATCATAGTGCCTGAAAAATAATTAATAAAAACAAATCAACAATGCATTCTTATCCTAAAACAAAGTTGAGTTCATTCTTACTAACGATGTGATCTATGGAGTCATGATTCATCTCAGTCAAATTGAAATATTCTGTATTAATCTTCTAGTGCCCAACCCCGCCTTTAGATAGAGTCTACTAAAAACGGCATAAAACCAAAGCCGCGGATTATGTTTTTCTGTTGTAGTTTGTAAAAACATTTTTTTTAATTGAGATTCAAATCTGAATGTAGCAAACTTGATCAAAGTTAAAGATTTTAGCTCGAACATTTATTTGATAAAATTGCAATATTTTTAATGTCAAAGAATACACCTAGACAAAAGTATAATTACCTGCAGATTTTTTTCATATTGAAGAGTCCATACTTCTTCATCAGCAATTATACTTCACTTGCTGACCCGGTGTGCTTTGCTACACCTTCTAAATATCAATAAATTGAGTGAAAATAGTTCAATTGCATATTTTTTTCGATATCTTGACCGTAAGAGCTTTCGCATCAAATTTTTATTGGAAAAAAAAGATTAGATTCTCTAAAACTTGATATGAAATAGATTTTCAATAATTGTTTTTTATTTTGATAATAAAAACTCGTTTTTATTTTTCTTTCTCCCCTGCAATGGGGGGAAGATGCCTGAACTGCCATAGCAACATTTTTTGTAACCGAATAACATCACATTTCACATATGGCTCCATTTGCTTGATAAGTTTTCGAGCTATAGATAAAAACTTTCCTTCTTCAAGTATCTCCTCGGAAAGAATGAGAAAACTTGAAACTTTAAAAAAAACCTGTCAAGAAAAATATAGTTTCTATTGCTTGAATAGTTTTAGAAATAGTGCGATAAAATCCCCTATTTCTGTACTGTATGAAATCTCTCCTTTAAAAAAATAGAAATATTTTGTGAACTCGCTTATTTTTTTCTTTCATATTTGGTTCCATTTGTTAGATAAGTTCTCAAGTTATACAAAAAAATGGTGCAGAACCCCTTTTCCCCTATCTCATCCCTCACTGAAAGGTGAAAAGGGTTTTTTAATAACCAAAGCATCATTTCTCGTGCTCTGATACTCTCCTCTGTGAAATTTGGTACAGTTTGTTTGATGAGCTCTCGAATTTATCAAAACAAATCTCTTGTCTTTCCCATATCGTGAGGGAACGAAATCATCTCAGAAATATTTATTGTAATTAAATACTCTTTCCAATTTGGTACCATTTGCTAGATTGGCACTCGAGTTATTAAAAAAAAGTATGTAAGCTCCCCTTACCCGCCTTCAAGACAAAAATGCTACTCAAATACTCCTGCTATTTTATTTAAGCAATAAGTTCTCGAGTGATGCAAAAATATTGTAAGAAAATGTCCATCCTCCTTCACCTCTTTCCGTTGGAAAAAGGGAGTTGGATCCCGAAAATAAAAAAAAATATTCGTACTCGAATATACTTGAATACTTACATGGTGAATTTGATGTTTTTGTTCGATTAGTTCTCGAGTAATGCATAAAAGGGGGACCCCCTCTCCCTTTCTTATCCCAGGATAGGTGGGTCTCAAACATCGTAATAACTTGACTCGTAGCCTCATACGTTGGGGTCATTTGCATGATTAGTTATCGAAAAATGCATTTAATTGTATGGAAGACCCCCTTCTCCCCTTTTTTTCCTCCCAATCGAAGAGGATAAAGTCCCTAATAATCATAACCTCCCCCTTTTCTATCTCCGCACTGGAAAGAGGGAGGAGTCTCAAACCATCTTTAAAATATTCTTCCTCTCCATACATCCTCGCATGCCAAATTTGGTTCCGTTTGCTTGCTTAGTTCACGAATTGTCCAAAAAATTGTATGGAAGTCCCCTCCCCGCTTCCTTTTTCTCCATTGAAAGAAGGGAGGGGTACCAAACCATTTTAGAAACATTTCTTGTAACCAAATACACTCCCATGTCAAGTTTGGTACCATTTGCTTGATCGGTTCTCGAGTTATGCAAACATTTGTCTTTTGTTTGCGAGACCCCCTCCTCCCTCCCAGTTAGGGGGGGTCTCAAACCACAATAGGAACCTTCCCTGGCCTCCAATACCCCCACCTACCAAGTTTCACATAAATCCGTTCAGTACTTTCCGAGTCTATAGGGAACAGAAAGACAGGCAGACAGACAGACAGAAATTCATTTTTATATATATAGGGGAGAGTGGGGATACTTGATCCCCTTTTCTTATTTTCACCATATCTTTTTGGAAAAATTTAGCAACTCGCCGTCTTTGTCATTTTCTGACAGGTTGTAACTTCAAGTTTCTATGCTCCAAAAATTAGAACGATACTTGAACCCGTTGATGAACTAGAAGCATTTTCGTGGGAGTAAAAAAATTGCGATTTTTCTGAAGTTAGGGGAGACTTGATCCCCTATTGAAGGAGGCTTGATCTTTTATTCAGGAAGCCCTAATCCTTGTATAAAAATCAAACAAAACCCCAAGATAGAATGTTAAATGACTATTTTGGTCATGTTTGTTCTCATTTCACAATTTATAGCAGACATATGAAGAAAATTCTATAACTTTGTCTCAACGCTGATAACATTGCATACTTAAAGGCGCTATTTTTTATAATTAAGAGAAAATTAATTATTTTTGCTCTTTTCTTCAGACAATTGTTTGATAAGTATTAGTTTTTGGATAAATATTAGTAATTTCGTAATCAGCAATCATAACGATCAATTCAGAAAAAGAATATGCCGTTTGGAAGGGGGATCAATTGTACCCAACTCTAGGGGATCAATTGTACCCATAATCAACATTTTAGAAAACTTTTTCTGAAAAAAGTTGAGAGTTTTCCATTGCTTTGAAAACATGGCATTATGAAGTTCATTTTACGCTCGAACGATTGATACATTGGAACAAATATTTTTTTCATAATTTTCCCATGTGAGGAACATTTTAAAGTGATGAAAAAAGATCTTCAAGTTACATTTTGTGAAATTTTTCAAACAAAACAAGTTCAATCGCTCAAACAATTATTTTGTTAAAAAAATTTAAACAACAATCATTGTTATTTTGCTCATTTTGGCACATTTTTCTAGAACATTTGACCTTTGTAAGACATTCCAGTTTCGAGATATAGCTAAGGAATCAAATATCCCCAGGGATCAAGTATCCTCATTCTCCCCTACAGTTGCGTTCAAAAAAGAATGAAATCGCATGAAGCTGCGCAATCACTTCCGACTTTGACAAGCTGCCATTTCTCTCTTGGTTTATATTTTTTCATGAAAACTTCACACAATCTAGTTCAACTATCCAACTAACACTCCACAAAATTTGAAGTCATAACAATGAGGGGAAACAAAGATACAGCTATTCCCGTAAAAAAGGGAAATTTGGAATTGCTTCACTAAATTTGCTGTATCTATGGCAATTTTTATTTAAAAAACTTGAAATTTGGCCCAAAGATGTAAAAATGTTTGATCTAACACCAGGCCAAGTTTCGTTAAAATCGATGAACGTGATCAAAAATAGTGCTGGGTTGAAGATGAGGTTCATTATCGCCCAGCAGATGATTTCATTCTTTTTTGGACGGATGTTTGTATGGAAAACATCGTTATCTATCTATGTATTCTTGGTATTTTCTTTCACAAATCCAACATTTATTACAAAGAATGTTGTAAATTGATAAAAACATCATTCTTTCTTCGTTTAGAAATAGAAATTGTTCCAACAGAGCTGGTATTGGAACGAAATAGCGAATAGAATATTCGCTTTAATCGTTGATCAAATTTGTATATCGGTATAATTAGCAGATCATTTCTGAAACTCTCTTCTTCTTATTTTGAACCCTGTTGAAACATTTTCTCTTTTGAAACAAAGTACAAATGAAGTTTTGAGCAATTTACAACATTCTTTGTGAAAATTTTTGGTTTTGTTAAAGAAAAAACCAAGAATACATTGATTACGATGCTTTCCATACAAACATCCGTCCAAAAAAGAATAAAATCGTCTGCCGGGCGATAATGAACCTCATCTTCAACCCAGCACCATTTTCGATCAAGTTCATCGATTTTGACGAAACTTGGCCTGGTATTAGATCAAACATTTTTACATCTTTGGACCAAATTTCAAGATTTACCAATGAAAATTGTCAAAGATACAGCAAATTTTGTGAAGCAATTCCAAATTTCCCTTTTTTACTGGAAAAGTTGTATCTTTGTTTTCCCTCATTGTAAAGATTTCAAATTTTGTGGAGTGTTAGTTGGATAGTTGAACTAGATTGTGTGAAATTTTCATGAAAAATTATCAACGGAGGGAGAAATGGCAGCTTATCAAAGTTGGAAGTGGGTGCGCAGCTTCACGCGATTTCATTCTTTTTTGAACGCAACTGTAGATTTAATATCAATTTAATAATAGAATTACTGTGCACGTTTTTGAAAATAAATTTTCAAAATAAAACAGATTGCAATAAAAACACCAATTCTTCTTAGTATAAGTGAAACTCATTTTAATTGTGTTTACAAGCTGACTGACTGAAATTTAAAACAAAAATTATAAGTCAACGGTTGTTTTGCGATTTGAATTCCTCAACGAAATTGTCATTTTCATATCTTTACCTGGATTGTAAAACTTATTTTCGAACTAAATCCGAATCAGAATTTCAAACTTGATTAAAAACGATTACTGAACATTAATTCCAGATCAACTTTAAATATTATCAAGAAGTGAAATTTGTTTCAGAGCCCTCAATCATGAATTAACCTTGAATCTTTTACTAAAATTCGGATGTATTGAATTTCAATCTGAATTCTTTATTTTAGTTATTTATTATTAATCAAACTTGTGAATCTGAATTTATTTTTAAATTGTGTATAATAAATCTGATTCCGAGTTTTCAATTTTTAATTGCCATTTGAAGCTTCATTATATTTGAAAACTTCATGAGAAATAACTTTTAGAACTTAAAAAGTTGCACATCAAACAAAAACTCGGGATGGCTTCTCATTATCTTGTTATCACATTCCTAAAATTATGGTCTAAATATTGAAAATGCATAAATTATGCATTTTGATTGAAAAACTAAACTAAATTTTAACCATGATTTCATATCAGCTTTTCATATCTAATATCTAATGATCCATATTCTTGGAACCAACTACCGAGACAGAAGTTGTCGTAAAGATAAAAGATCTTGATTCTAACAAAAGCGCTGGACCCGATGGAATTCCCACACATTTTATAAAAAGCCACTATGAGTTTTTCTCGAAGTTGTTGCGAGATGTTTTCAACGAAAGCCTATCTACGGGGAAATATCCGGACTGTTTGAAGGTTGCCAAAGTCATACCAATTCATAAAGCAGGATCCAAGGTTGAAGTGAACAATTACAGGCCGATTTCAATTTTGCCTGCTTTGAGCAAAATCCTCGAACAGTTACTGGTTACTAGAATTACAAAATTCTTCTCTACCCATAGCGTTCTATACGACTGTCAGTATGGATTTCGAGAAGGTTCTAGTACGACAACAGCCACTTGTGAACTTTTCTTAGATGTCTATAAATCCTTAGACCAAAAAAACCTCGCAGGACTTTTATTTCTCGACCTTAAGAAAAGAATACCATCGACCACGAAATGTTGATCGAAAAACTTGCATTCTATGGGATCAGAGGTAAGCCGTTAGAAATACTGGAAAGCTTCTTCACCAATAGGAGCCAATATGTGTATGTAAATGGAGTTAAAAGCTGCAATCAATCACTGAGAGTTGGAATTCCTCAAGGCAGCAACCTTGGTCCTCTTCTTTTCCTAGTGTACATCAACGACTTGTCTAATCTCAATCTAATTGGTAAGCCACGTTTGTTTGCTGACGATACCTCTTTGTTTTACACTGGAAGAAGCGCTCACTCAATAGTGGAAAGCATGCGTCAAGATTTAGAAGTATTGCGTAAATACTTTGACGAAAATCTCCTGTCACTAAATCTCGAAAAGTCCAAGTATATGATAGTAACTACATCCGGTAGATCTCAGCAACCGCACGGAGATCTTACATTAGAATCGATACCTATAGAAAAAGTGGAGAACTTTACATATCTTGGGCTGACAATCGATAGCAAACTGAAATGGATCAACCATATAAAGAAGTTGCATACAGAAATAAGCGCTACATGTGGTTTACTGTGGAAAGTGAAGAGGTTTGTCCCAAGAAAACAACTGTCATTGATGTACCAAGCATTCGTTCAGTCAAAGCTGCAGTATCAAGTTTTTCTTTGGGGTGCATCAGCAAAAAGTCATTTGAAAAAACTTCAAGCTGCTCAAAACCGCTGTTTGAAAGCTATTTACAACCGGCCTAGGATGTACTCTACGCGACTATTGTACTCGGAAGCGTTAAACTCGACGCTACCTATAAACGCTTTAAGAGAGTTTCAAGCCATTTTGATCGTCCACTCGCATCTGAATGATCAGCGAGCTCATCACAATGTTGTGTATGAGCAACCAAGCCACGAATACGGTCTTCGTAACCAAGCCACTATCTCTATAAGCCGACCCAATTCTGAAATGACCCGGAAAGCATTCCCATACTACAGTAAACTTCTGTACAATCATCTACCAAGAGCTCTAAGAGATGAAACGAACAAAACAAAGTTCAAAAAAATGCTGAAGCGACACATCAGATCTAAGCTAGGAAGTTATTTCAATTAACGTTATATAAACTAACGTTAAGCAACTCCCGATGATTCTAAGTATTGAGCCGTAGTCAATAAGCGCTTCCTTTAAAGAGATTTATCTCGCTGGAAGCAACGCAGAAACATACCTCCCACCATTCGTCTGTTTTGATTGGCAGCTATCATTCACCAGCTGTTATTCGAAGTCTCACTTTTTTTTTTCTTAAAACTTCTTTCGTTTCCGCTGCCACCGCCGCCACCGCCGCCTCCACCGATTGCCCACCGCCACCACCAAAAACCGCCCACACCACCGCCGCCACCCAACGCTTTCATCATCCACCGCCACCAATTGCCCACATCGATCTACCTAACTGAAAATCCATCACCATCGCTTTATGAGTAAAATTACATTGAATTTTGAAAAGTGCTTATGATGTAAAAATGTAAAGTGAAAAACAATATTGTAAAACCATTTTTAGAAAAAATCAAAAAAAAAATCAAAAACTAAAGAATGGTGAGGAGGTTTTGCGCCCACTGGAGAAGGATCTCACAGGAGGTACACTCCCGCGGGCTTTTCCCTGCTCATAGTAAAGAAAAAAAAAATTATGGTTTGACTTAAAAATTAAAAACAAAACTGGCTACATAACCCAAAATATGTAAAAAGTAACACCTAAAATTTCAATTTCCAAAGTAAAGGACTAGAATATATGAAATAAGATTAATCTCATTCAAAATTTAAATATTCAGAAAGAGATTTCTATTAACAAGTGGAATGAATTTGAAAAATAATTATTTTTTTTGTAAAGAAATGAATCCAACTTAGATGAAATTTCAGGGACTAGAAAGGGAAAATTGATGTTGAAAAACATGCGAAAAAAAAAATTCGCCTTGTCTCCCGGTGAGACTTGAACCCACATCTTGCGCCTCTCCGGGGCCCATGTATTAACATTCTACTACAGGAGACCAACCTGGCGTATGAATATTATACTGGTTGAGTGTCGATGTCTATCGGAATGAAGGGAATAGTTCTCCCATGTGATCATAATCATTTTTCTTGGTCTATTTCTATTCCCATCTTTTTCATCTTACGGTAGTTGGACTCAAATTTGGATATTTTAGGCACGGCAAGATTTGCATTGCCTTCTCATATACTGCACGGGTTGTCAGTTATGATGAGAAATGATGCGTTTGCCGTATTTGGATATCCAACCAAATTCGGTGTTTGGCACCGCCTTATTTTCTATTTTTAAACTGTGACCCAAAGATGGGTCTTGACTCAAACATTCAGTCAGCGAAACTTTTTTTTTTTTTTTTGTAAAGAAATGAATCCAACTTAGATGAAATTTCAGGGACTAGAAAGGGAAAATTGATGTTGAAAAACATGCGAAAAAAAAATTCGCCTTGTCTCCCGGTGAGACTTGAACCCACATCTTGCGCCTCTCCGGGGCCCATGTATTAACATTCTACTACAGGAGACCAACCTGGCGTATGAATATTATACTGGTTGAGTGTCGATGTCTATCGGAATGAAGGGAATAGTTCTCCCATGTGATCATAATCATTTTTCTTGGTCTATTTCTATTCCCATCTTTTTCATCTTACGGTAGTTGGACTCAAATTTGGATATTTTAGGCACGGCAAGATTTGCATTGCCTTCTCATATACTGCACGGGTTGTCAGTTATGATGAGAAATGATGCGTTTGCCGTATTTGGATATCCAACCAAATTCGGTGTTTGGCACCGCCTTATTTTCTATTTTTAAACTGTGACCCAAAGATGGGTCTTGACTCAAACATTCAGTCAGCGAAACTTTTTTTTTTTTTTTTGTAAAGAAATGAATCCAACTTAGATGAAATTTCAGGGACTAGAAAGGGAAAATTGATGTTGAAAAACATGCGAAAAAAATTCGCCTTGTCTCCCGGTGAGACTTGAACCCACATCTTGTGCCTCTCCGGGGCCCATGTATTAACATTCTACTACAGGAGACCAACCTGGCGTATGAATATTATACTGGTTGAGTGTATATGTCTATCGGAATGAAGGGAATAGTTCTCCCATGTGATCATAATCATTTTTCTTGGTCTATTTCTATTCCCATCTTTTTCATCTTACGGTAGTTGGACTCAAATTTGGATATTTTAGGCACGGCAAGATTTGCATTGCCTTCTCATATACTGCACGGGTTGTCAGTTATGATGAGAAATGATGCGTTTGCCGTATTTGGATATCCAACCAAATTCGGTGTTTGGCACCGCCTTATTTTCTATTTTTAAACTGTGACCCAAAGATGGGTCTTGACTCAAACATTCAGTCAGCGAAACTTTTTTTTTTTTTTTTGTAAAGAAATGAATCCAACTTAGATGAAATTTCAGGGACTAGAAAGGGAAAATTGATGTTGAAAAACATGCGAAAAAAATTCGCCTTGTCTCCCGGTGAGACTTGAACCCACATCTTGCGCCTCTCCGGGGCCCATGTATTAACATTCTACTACAGGAGACCAACCTGGCGTATGAATATTATACTGGTTGAGTGTCGTGAGTGTCGTGAGTGTATATGAGAAGGCAATGCAAATCTTGCCGTGCCTAAAATATCCAAATTTGAGTCCAACTACCGTAAGATGAAAAAGATGGGAATAGAAATAGACCAAGAAAAATGATTATGATCACATGGGAGAACTATTCCCTTCATTCCGATAGACATCGACACTCAACCAGTATAATATTCATACGCCAGGTTGGTCTCCTGTAGTAGAATGTTAATACATGGGCCCCGGAGAGGCGCAAGATGTGGGTTCAAGTCTCACCGGGAGACAAGGCGAATTTTTTTTCGCATGTTTTTCAACATCAATTTTCCCTTTCTAGTCCCTGAAATTTCATCTAAGTTGGATTCATTTCTTTACAAAAAAAAAAAAAAAAAAGTTTCGCTGACTGAATGTTTGAGTCAAGACCCATCTTTGGGTCACAGTTTAAAAATAAAAAATAATTATAAAATCCTAAACGGGGAATAAGTATTCGAGATGTTGGCATCTGTTCTGAGTAAATATCGTTACTTTCCAATGACTTTACTCAATGATCAAAATAAGAAGAATATAATGTAAATAAGAATCAAAAAACTTGATATTTTGTGGAGGATCTGAAGAGCTCCAGCGCAAATCGTCAGATAATAAAAAATGTATCCCCTTACCTTGGCGTTTATAAACTGTTTGTAAGGAACGAATGCTCCTTAAATGGGATGAATCATCCAATAGGATGAAAATCCCTGAAAAAAAAATTGTTTCTACAGACTATAATAGTTTTAAAGCAAGTGTTCGGGAGATAAACTGTAAAGCGAATATCATACAGAACTTCAAAAATTGATTCGGCTTGCCAAGGTTTCATAATTTGCTGTTCTTAACCTACTTGAAAACGGCTTTTTTTTTTGTATAAATGTTTAAACGTTGTATTGAAATTTAAAAGATTATAACATAACTCGTAAGATAAATTCATAAACAGATTCATAATTAATTATACGGAATTCAATAACATTTATGATTTTATAAGAAAAAAATTGTAATGTTGATTGAAATATGAAAACTGTTTGCTGTGTATTTTATTCTTAAATATATGATAGAACCAAACCACTAATCCCAATCACTTATAGGCATGAACTATTCAATAATTCAATTAAAGCAACTGAGCCAGATCGATTCAATAGGATTAAAGAATGATGTCTGTAAAGCTAGAGCCGTGGTCATTTGGTAAAAGCAAACTTTTGAGCACCAACCATTCCTATCCAGGCATCAATCGGACGGAACAGCTGTCCATCAACGGCTATGACACATCCGACACGATGTGTCTGACTTTATCAAATCAAAACGAAGTGACGTTGGCTAAATATACTTTACTTATCTATATACAGGTGAAAAAATCTAAATTGGTCTTGATTAATTCATACGGATTGAAATTCAAGTCTCAATTCATTAACTCTATTTTAGAGAATTATAAAATCATCAATTCTAACCTAAACCATGTTAACATTTGCTTCAAGAAACTGGTTTTAAAAATATTTTATTATAGTTTTTTTTTAATTAACAGGAAGGCTTATTCTTTATAATTTTTTTCTGAGTGAAATCCACTTTCGAAATAAGGAACCTACTTATTTCCGTACTCCACAAAACAACTAATAGTTGGCAGTACTTTCAATTTCCAAGCAACAAAAAAAAACAACCAAACCTACAAAACCGCAACCGAATAGAAGCAAAAAACTCCATCAACGAGCGCTAATCCCTCAAGGAAAAAGTTACAAGTACAAATAACTCACACGATTGGTGTCAGAAAGTTTTCCCAGGCCGAATGCTGTTGGGCGAACTGATTATGAAGCCACCACACTCTGTAGGAGTTTTTGCCAGAACATTCGCCCTTTTGCCTGCCAGTCGGAAAGTTAACATTTTTGTTAACATTACGCAGAGCAAACAATAAAGTGGGGATTAGACTGGCAGGATGTTCACTTGTATGCTTGTTTTTTTTTTTGGGTTGTTCATTTTACTTCCATCGCGAAACTTCCATCAACGGGCGCACGGGCAAATCATCGAGCGCGGTAATTTACCCCAGTGATAAGAAAGTTTTTCCCGAGTGGCTGAGCTCCGACCTCTGTTTATGGGAGCCTGGGAAATGGAAACGAGTTGTTTAACGAGCGAGTACCTAGAATTTGCAACAACAATGTGAGGTTGGAACACAGATTTGGAATTTTCCCCGGAAGATTCATTCAATCGAGTAGGGTATTGTTCTTGTTGTAAGCTGAGTAAAAGGCTTTAGAGCCACTAGCTGAATAAGCAAAAATAAGACATCGAAGAAGAGGCAAACCCAGAAACTCGTGGAGGCGAAGCCTAGCCGCCGAAATACGATTTGTCGACAAGAGTCTCGAATGGGAAGACAAAATTTGAAGACTGTACCATGACTGGAAAAAGAGATACAGCTACTCTAGTGAAAATGGAAATTTGAAAATACTTGAAATTTGACCAAAAGATGTGAAAATGTTTGATCTTGTACCTAGGACCTAGGTTCATTATTGTACAACAGATGAATTCTTTTTTTTTTTTTTTTTGGCGGATGTTTGGGCGTTGCCCCATATTCACGAAGAAGAACTAACGATAGCTCATGTAGGGCTCGCAGTGTCAGCAAAATTACGAATATACGGACTGACATTAGAAGCAAGACCGAGAAAACTTCGAAGTTTCGAAACAGTGGATGGTTTCCTGAACTTGCGGATGATTGCCGCTTTGGCTTCGTCGATATAAAACTTATGCTCGTCCAGTTCGTGGCCAGGAACTGTATCCGGGTCTGGTGGTTTTCACAATTGGAAGCACTGAAAGTGTGGTTGTTTGATCGCAGGATGCTCAGAAAAAGAGCGGCTGTTTTGTGCAGTTCGTCAAAGCTGTTCGAGAAAGCAAAAATGTCGTCTATATAAACAATTTTGTTTTCAACTTCTTCGAGGATCCGGGACATTTCGCGCTGGAAAATTTCAGGTGTGCAATTGACCCCGAACATGAGGCGCGTGAAACGGAACATTCCGTTAGGAAGCTTGTTAAATCCTTAAAACTTTCGTATAGCTCTAAAAGGTGAAAGCATTGGGGGTATCAAGCTTTGAAAAGTACTTGGAACCAAGAAGTTTGATCCTCATAACATCCAAAAGTGGCATGCGATAATACTCCCACTTGATTGCAAGATTGGGAATCCGCATGTTAACAACCAAACGAAAGTCGTTTCGGCCTTTATGGGCTTGTGATATAGCTCAATTGGCAAGTCTGTTGTCTCCTGAGCCGGTGTCCGCGAGTTCGAGCCCACGAGTAAACATCGAACACAGTTGTACCGGATAAGTTTTTCAATAACGATCCGCCAACTGCAACGTTGACAAAGTCGCGAATGCCATAATGATGGTAAAGCGACTATAATCGAAACAAAAAAAGTTTCGGCCTTTAGTGACTGCCGACATCCCACTTATCCAGTCAGGATCGGCCGTGACGCGTTTTATGATGCCTTAGTGTTTCATTTCTGCTAATCTAGCTCTAGCACTCTCTCGAATGACAGCCGGAACATTTAAATGGCATTCCAGATTTATCTACACCAAACTTGATAAGGATCAGTTTCACATGCATTGATACAAGCTCCTGCTTTCAGCAATTTCAGGTCCCTTTTAGTTGCTCGTCCCAGCAAGGAGCGGCTACAAGGAAATTATCTTCAACCAATGGTTTACAATGAAATCGGCTTGCTGGAAACATTGGATCGCAAATTTGCATTTATGCCCAATTGGAATGGTATAAAGAGGGCCTCCTCTGAAAGCTAATCATACTTCAAATGCTTCCAATCATCTCCGCATATGACATCCGCGCCAGAATCTATTGAAAAGCGGATTGGACTCGACGATACGAGACGACAAGCATGTTTCTTTTTTCGATGGCACGTTGCTACAAAATTACCCCGCATATTTACGGAAAAAGACATTGCATTGCGGGCATCTTGACCGTCGATATTGTCGGTATCGTTGTTCACGGAGAAAAAAGACCAAAGTTTATCTTGATATTCCAGAGGGGTATATCAATCATCAAAGCGTAGTTGATTTTGTCGCATCCAACCATAAATATAATAGACAAATTGATGATTGACTTGACGTAATCAACTACGAATACAATGGATTCAACTGTAAATATGATAAATTTAACTACAATTGTATAATTGATTCTAGGCATTCAACTATTAATATAACAGATTCAACTATACATTCCTGGTTGACCTCTCACATTTAAATGTGATAGATTGAATTGTAATGGTATCAATGATTTAACTGTAAATGTGATCAATTCAACTACAATTGTATGATTGATTTAAGACATTCAACTATAAATATAGCAAATTGAACTATATTTTTACGATTTATTGTGTGATACTTGAATACTACAGTGTTCAGTAGCAAACAAAAATCGTAAATGGGAGACCAGGTGTTCCCAGTTGCGATCGTGGTGCAATTTTCAGGACTCAGCCGACAGTTCCTGACATCGGTGGCAAAGCGCAAACGCTTTCCGGCGATTGAGAAACATTTTCCTCCACCAGTTCCTGGTGGAACGTGATCATGGCAGGATACTTTACGTGATCATGGCAGGATCCCACAGGAAAATAGTATTTGTAAGTCAGTAGGGTCGGTAAAGCGAATGATAGATTGATATCATTATATTGTGTAAATTTTCCCCTCACAAGGTCAATCTTCGCCGGGTGCAGAAGCACCGACTTTTAAGGACGTCTTTCGGGACCGATTAGTTAAGACGCACAATTTGTTAGGCAGCCATACATCAAGATGCACAAAGAACAACAGCAATTAAATTGTTATAGTTGAATCTATCATATTACAATCAAATCAATCATATAATTATATTTGATTCTACTATAATTATTGTTGAATGTATGACATCAATCCTAAATTGTAGTTGAGTCTATTATATTTGTAGTTGAATGCACAAATCAGTCATACAACCATAGTTGAATGTATAATATATTTTGTTAAATGTACGAAATCAATCAGATTGTCTTTTATATGTATTGTTAAAATTTTGATAATTATAGGTGATCGAGAATCATTCAGATATATGATTGGATATACTATATATATATATATACTATATACTATATACTATATACTATATACTATATACTATATACTATATACTATATACTATATACCATATACTATATACTATATACTATATACTATATACTATATACTATATACTATATACTATATACTATATACTATATACTATATACTATATACTATATACTATATACTATATACTATATACTTTAGGGGAGAGTGGGGATACTTGATCCCCTTTTCTTATTTTCACCATATCTTTTTGGAAAAAAATAGCAACTCGCCGTCTTTGACATTTTCTGATAGCTTGTAACTTCAAGTTTTTATGCTCCAAAAATTAGAACGATACTTGAACCCGTTGATGAACTAGAAGCATTTTCGTGGGAGTAAAAAAATTGCGATTTTTCTGAAGTTAGGGGAGACTTGATCCCCTACTGAAGGAGACTTGATCTTTTATTCAGGAAGCCCTAATCCTTGTTTAAAAATCATACAAAACCCCTAGATAGAATGTTAATTGACTATTTTGGTCATGTTTGTTCTCATTTCACAATTTATAGCAGACATATAAAGAAAATTCTATAGGGGAGAATGAGGATACTTGATCCCTGGGGATACTTGATTCCTTAGCTATATCTCGAAACTGGAATGTCTTACAAAGATCAAATGTTCTAGAAAAATGTGCCAAAATGAGCAAAATAACAATGCTTGTAGTTTTAAAAATTTTAACAAAATAATTGTTTGAGTAATTGAACTATGTTTGAAAAATTTCACAAAATGTAACTTGAAGATCTTTTTTCATCACTTTAAAATGTTCCTTACATGGGAAAATTATGAAAAAAAATATTTGTTCCAATGTATCAATCGTTCGAGCGTAAAATGAACTTCATAATGTCATATTTTCAAAGCAATGGAAAACTACCAACTTTTTCAGAAAAAGTTTTCTAAAATGTTTATTATGGGTATAATTGATCCCCTAGAGTTGGGTACAATTGATCCCCCTTCCAAACGGCATATTCTTCTTCTGAATTGATCGTTATGATGGCTGATTACGAAATTACTAATATTTATCCAAAAACTAATATTTATCAAACAATTGTCTGAAGAAAAGAGCAAAAATAATTGATTTTTTCATAATTATAAAAAATAGCGCCTTAAAGTATGCAATGTTAATAGCGTTGAGATAAAGTTATAGAATTTTCTTCTTATGTCTGCTATAAATTGTGAAATGAGAACAAACATGACCAAAATAGTCAATTAACATTCTATGTTGGGGTTTTGTTTGAATTTTATACAAGGATTAGGGCTTCCTGAATAAAAGATCAAGTCTCCTGCAATAGGGGATCAAGTCTCCCCTAACTTCAGAAAAATCGCAATTTTTTTACTCCCACGAAAATGCTTCTAGTTCTTTAACGGGTTCAAGTATCGATCTAATTTTTGGAGCATAGAAACTTCAAGTTACAAGCTGTCAGAAAATGTCAAAGACGGCGAGTTGCTAAATTTTTCCAGAAAGATATGGTGAAAATAAGAAAAGGGGATCAAGTATCCCCACTCTCCCCTAACTTTGTCTCAACGCTAATAACATTGCATACTTAAAGGCGCTATTTTTTATAATTAAGAGAAAATTAATTATTTTTGCTCTATTCTTCAGACAATTCTTTGATAAATATTAGTTTTTGGATAAATATTAGTAATTTCGTAATCAGCAATCATAACGATCAATTCAGAAGAAGAATATGCCGTTTGGAAGGGGGATCAATTATACCCAACTCTAGGGGATCAATTGTACCCATAATCAACATTTTAGAAAACTTTTCCTGAAAAAAGTTGAGAGTTATCCATTACTTTGAAAATATGGCATTATGAAGTTCATTTTACGCTCAAACGATTGATCTTTTGGAACAAATATTTTTTTCATAATTTTCCCATGTAAGGAACATTTTAAAGTGATGAAAAAAGATCTTCAAGTTACATTTTGTGAAATTTTTCAAACAAAGTTCAATAACTCAAACAATTATTTTGTTAAAATTTTTTAAACTGCAAGCATTGTTATTTTGCTCATTTTGGCACATTTTCCTAGAACATTTGATATTTGTAAGACATTCCAGTTTCGAGATATAGCTAAGGAATCAAGTATCCCCAGGGATCAAGTATCCTCATTCTCCCCTATACTATATACTATATACTATATACTATATACAGACCCCGTTCGTTTTTGGCAACATGCCCGAACATTTTGTGTTGCCAAAATCGAATGTTGCCAAAATCGAACGGTTTTTTTTCTGAAACGTTTTTCTCTTATTTTTACAAAATAACTATTTTTATTATCATTAACGGTATTTTAAGTCAATTTCCGACCATTTATGATTTTTTATTGATTTTTTTCTCATGTTTTTGATGCATTTTTCACTACTTTTGTTTTGTTTATAGTCTTTGTTTTTTTTTGTCCTTTTTGCTGTTTTCGTCATTCTCTATAATTTTTAAGATGATTTTGTCATTTTTAGTCTCTTGATTGTATTTGTTTTTGATTTTTTAAAAATTTTCATCTTTTTGTAATTTTTGAGTACTTTATATTTTTTTTAAAAAACTTTTGTTTTTGTTGTTGTATTCTATCACCATTTCTGAACGTAAAAACGTATTTTTTATGTTTGTCTGAATTATATTGGTCCTGTTATAGAGAAAACTAAAAGGTAAGGTCGCTTCTAAAAACCGTTCGATTTTGGCACATGTGCCAAAATCGGATGTTGCCAAAATCGAATGTTGCCAAAATCGAATGTTGCCAAAAACGAACGAGGTCTGTACTATATACTATATACTATATACTATATACTATATACTATATACTATATACTATATAATATATACTATTTAATATATACTTTATACTATATACTATATACTATATACTATATACTATATACTATATACTATATACTATATACAATATACTATATACTATATACTATATACTATATACTATATACTATATACTATATACTATATACTATATACTATATACTATATACTATATACTATATACTATATACTATATACTATATACTATATACTATATACTATATACTATATACTATATACTATATACTATATACTATATACTTTATACTATATACTTTATACTATATACTATATACTATATACTATATACTATATAATATATACTATTTAATATATACTTTATACTATATACTATATACTATATACTATATACTATATACTATATACTATATACTATATACAATATACTATATACTATATACTATATACTATATACTATATACTATATACTATATACTATATACTATATACTATATACTATATACTATATACTATATACTATATACTATATACTATATACTATATACTATATACTATATACTATATACTTTATACTATATACTTTATACTATATACTATATACTATATACTATATACTATATACTATATACAAACACTAATTTAGTTGATTTTTGATATTTGTAACTTTCTATGAATTGATTTTTATTGGTATTTTTAGAAAAAGTAGTAGTGTACGATCAATTCTGCCACGTCTGAAATGGTGTTTTTTTGTAATTTTTTTAAATATGAATTAAAAATGTAAAAAAATTGTATTTTCAATTTCACAGTGAAAGAGTAAAAAGGAGGTAATTAATAATGGATAAAAGTTGTTTTTACTTATTTGATGTTAAACCCTGAAAAACTCGAAATTCATGAATGAAAAATGGGTGTACGATTAATTTTTTTTTTGGATTATTGTTGGAAATACCATATTTTTTTCTCCGTATAGGAAAAAAATTATGAAAATGATGAATACAAAGCTACCAAAATTTCGAAAAGTCAAACGACACTTTTTTTTGAAGACCAGGGCATAGACGGTTATCATCAACTAGTACATTTAAAATTATTGGAACAGTCTAAAAATTCGAAATAGTCATAAATTTTGATTGGCACTTTTAACAGTTCTTTGAGTCTTCAACAATATGATGCAGCTTGATGTATATTTGATTACAGCGCAGCAATGCAATGATGCTATAGGATATTTTGAACAGAATTGAACTTTTTCCATACTTATTTCCATACAAACTTTGAATTTCCTGAACAGCCCATTTATAATCCCTGAGCCACCAAAACTTACACAGTTGTTATTGGGTCCAAAGAAACCCACTCCCGGTTTTTTGTCTGATTTAGACAAGAACTCCCAATTTGGACCACCCTAATAATCAGTTTTGGACAATAAAAGTTTATCAGATTTTTAAAAATAGTATCATGTGCGAACACATAGTTTAAAGCAAAACCCTGGATTAGCTTTAAAATCACCAACCTAGTACATATTTGAAGTTTACAGGAATTCATACCTACCAGTCTAGACGGGCTTGATTCTGTTCCATTACCCTTCTCAAAATTAAGCCCAGCCAGATAAAGCAGTGTCAAAAAGCACAAAAATAAGATGCCTTTCAACATCCTTCGAAAAAGCGTCGCATCATACTTACTACAGATCCCAAAAAAGAAAGCCGAAGGACGGTTGTTGAGTTCTGGAAAACGCACGAGTGAACCATATATTTTCCGTCCAGATCGTAAAACGGAAATGAACCGCAATGTGTAAAAGTGAATACATGGGTCTGCGTTGTATTATATCGTGCGAGATTTATCTCTTCGGTTTCCTCAGCTTTCATTTCGAAGGGAAAAGGAGAAAGAAAAATGCGGAAAAGTTAAACACCAAGTTTGCTTTCGTTTTATTCGAAGAAAATCCGCCTCTTCGGATGGAATACAGACGCGTTTGAAGGGAAAAGTTGGCCCCCAAGATGGTTGGGTGATGAGTTTGCTGGGGTGTGTTTGTGCGTTTTCTTAATTTTAATGGATTATTATATATGAAAAGGATTGGAAACGTCGGGAACGGGAGATAAATCAGCTTGGTTTTCGACGAACAAACTCAGAAGCTAATATCCGGGACTTCAAATTGAGTAAACATAGACGAAATCTTCTTTGGTAGCGTATGTAAATGTTTGCCCATTTGCTCGATGTTCTTACATCAATTTGTACCTTCAAATTGACAACTTTAACGGAATTTGACATTTATTTTGGCCATATTTACGTTTGGAAATGAATTAGAAATATTCTTGAATCGTACATACTTTAGACAATTATGTGATTGTAAACGAAATGTATATTTTTTACTTGATTTTACATCTTTTATTAATAGAAAAGTCTTACCCGAGTTCAGCGAAAAGTGATTCTTAGCTAACAATTTAGCCTTTTTGTCTAATGGCTTTAATTCTTGATATTTTTTTCGATCAGGAACTATTAAAGTTTAGAACGTCTATCAGTCTGAATTTTTTTGCAGAGATCTCAAAAAACCATCTTGATTTCTTCATAAATTTCAACATTCAAATAGCATAGTTCCAACCATTCAACACAACAGCTGAAGAGACTTAAAGTTTCCTAAGACAAACCCAACTAGGAGAAAGGAGAAAACTATCAGCACAGAGCATAGTTTTATGCATACATAAACTGGCACCCAATTTCTTTTTATTAGGCCTGTTTGCATTCGGCCGGAAATAGGACTTATTTATATTCATCGGAGAACAATGAATCCAAACGATTCAATACGATTTTTTTTTCGTTCCTCGTCGGAATGAATCAGTTTCTCGCGAAGCTCTGAACGTAAATTTGGTAACTTTGGAAGTCCAGAACGCGCAAATGATTTCATTTTTTCCGTTATATTCCCTTTTCCAAATGAGAAGACTTTTTCTTTCATTCCGTATGGAAAAAAACAAAGGAAAATCTCGTAAAAATGTTATTATCAGAAGGAAACTTTCTCGTTTTATTTGTTAAGATAGATGAAATATAAACTCAGCGAGAGCCAGTGATGACTATGGCGTTGCGTATCTGCTAGTTTGGACGCCTTTTTGGTGGGGGATGAACGAAGGAAAACTCATTTTGCGATGCGAACTTGGGCATTTTTCAATCAGATAGATGATGTTCTTTTAGGCTGATTAGATGTCTAATAAACCTAATTTTGCATTCGTTTTTTCATAGACATATGTAAGTAGGTTTTAAGAAAATTTGTTGAAAAAATTGTTCATTAAGTTTTCTGCTGCTGTTAATTTACCAAAATCGTGTTTTAAGGTGATAGCATTGATTGTGTAAGATGTTATAAAGAAGACATAACCACAAGGTTTTTCAATGATAAGTTAAGAATGTCCTCATTATCGACTCCACGACACTCTTTGATTTATCTTTTCTTACAAAACCTAAGTGGATTTTATTTGGCTTTACCCAAGTAACAATTTACGTATTTTTAATGCACTCCAGTCCAATTATGAATTCAAGCTACAAAACCACGATCGGTTTATCTATAAACACTCCAATTCAACGCTTAGTAGCACAGAAAGGCCCTTCTGCAGTAGTTTCTGTAGAGCAAATTATAAAACCTTGGCAACAGGCCCGTGCGAAGGACCCGTCCATGGAAGGGGTTTTCGAAATTCAAAATTTACTAAAAATAATAACAACACCAAAAATAAACAATTAATAAGGAAATTGATTTCTTACACAATTTTTATACTCATGAATGTCTCACAAACTCAAAAAATAATAAATTTTACCGATAAAATAAATCCAATTTTTTTACAAATCAAAATGAATGTTTCGAATCAATGCTATTTCCGGTAAATCATCGATAAATTTTTCAAAATGATGTTCCTCATTCTGAACTGGAAATTTACATCAAAATAAATTTTCAACAGTCTTGTTTTCAGATTTAGCACCGATTAAAAAAAATCTAAATTCATAAATAAACGTTAGATTAGTTCTATTTTTCAGACGTTCGGAGAGGTGAATTCGGTCCTGTTTTGTGTCCAGGAGAAGCGGAAATAAATATTTAGTCATTTTTTTTTACCAAAAAACATTCTTTTGTTGACATTTTGGTCGAATGCAAGACGACTTACTTTTGTAAACCGATTTCCCGTCCGAATCACTTTTATGAAACTTTTGTTGTCTATAGAAGGTTTCGTTCCTTATGAATGGTTAAAAGACGCCACAATTAGAACTGTAAGTTGGACTTACACGCAACAGTACTAACCCAAGTAACACTTAAAATCCAGTTTGGATTTATAATTTTTTTTACGATAGTTTACAAACGATGAATAATACCTTCTATTATTGTTTTTAAAAGCATTAATTGACAACCTTCTTACAACGGGTCTCCAGCAGAGATGTTAAAATCGCGAGTCTTCATACTCGCACTTTGCCCTTCTTTGCAGAACGATTTTATTTCGTTAAACTCAAACTGCAATGATGCTATCGATAGTTCAATTCGGAAAGCATCAGGAAGGAAGCTTCGGGTAAACTCGGCAAGAGTAAACAGCAATCGGGGGAAACATCAGCGAAACGAACGTACAGTTCTGAAAAAATCGTTTTCGTTCGGCAGCCGAACACATCAATCGGACAACGCATGGGGGCGTGATAGATACAAGGGAACGGGAAACGAGCGAGAGAAGGGTGCGAGGAATGTTAACTCGGTCCGTCAGGCAACGATCGCTCGTGTGCATTCGTGTGCGGTCAGCTTCGTTCTGTTGTTTCGTTGTTGTGATTTTATTCCTGCGAGGCATGGAAAACATCAATGCAAAACTGTTTTCTTCGTTTTGTGCACATTGATGTGATGATTGGAACGAAGATAAAATCAATCTGCAAATAGCAAGTTTAACTCGGAAGAAATCAGCCGAATGATTCTTTCCGAGGCGAGTTTACGCATCTCTGGTCTCCAGGACATCTACATTAGACTGGCCCACAACGAAAAAAATCATTATATTCCACGCGGCACCCCCTAAATTTGTGCATTCAGGTGAAAAAATGACTTTCTGAAAGTTTCAGGTCATTTGGAAGAAACACGAGCTGGCGCAAAAGACTTGAAATTTGTATAGAGATTTTCGGCAAAATTTATGAAAAATCGACATACTTTCACTCTTGGTGTTCTGAAATATGTTATCAGTATGCTAGAAAGCTCAGAATTTCAGGAATGGTAGTTCAAACAATGATAAATAAGTTTTTAGAAGATTGTGATGTGATACGAGTTGACTGTGATAAGTTATCCGCAATTTAATGTGTGATTTTTCTCGCATTTCTTTGATATATTGTGAACGGAGTATGGGCCAATAATCGCACAATGAGAATAACAAATAGAAAGTTTGTGACCTTTCTTTTAACTTTTGCAGATATTTGCTATAAAATAAGCTACAACTTTGCCTAGGACACAAACTTTCTATCTGTTATTCTCATTGTGTGACAATGCGATCAAGTTAGTACTAATAATCCACCAATACAGCGATCACGATATATCGATGCAACGCGAAAATAATCACACATTAAATTGCAAATAACTCATCACAGTCAACTCGTATCGCGTCATAATCTTCGACAAACTTATTTGTTATTATTTGAACAACAATTCCTGAAATTCTGAGCTTTCTAGCATACTGGTAACATATTTTAGAACACAAAGAGTGAAAGAATGTCGATTTTTCATACATTTTGCTGAAAATCTCCATACAAATTTCAAGTCCTTTGCGCCAGCTCGTGCGTCTTCCAAATGACCTGAAACTTTCAGAAAGTCATTTTTTCACTTAAATGCATCAATCTAGGGGGTGCCGCGTTGAAAAAAATGTTGTAGAAATCATTCCATACAAATTTGGGCCAGTCTAATCTACATATACGCGTATTATAAGTCCAACTTACTTAGATTCAAGCAACTGAAATCCTTTTAATCCTTGTAGCCCTCATTGTTCAGATATTTTTCGCTGAATATTTCACAAATCTTTATTTTTATGATTAAAAACAACTTGTTTTTTTTTTCAAAAATCCTTTATGTTGAGAAAAATTTAAAAAAAAAAGTCTTATAACTGCATATAAACATGGCTGATAAACTAAATTTCCAGTACTGTAAACTGGGGGAACTTTGATCAGCGGGGAAATTTTGATCAACATGAAATTTTTGCAGATAATCATCATTAACTATGTATAAAGTTAAAATATCTGAAACTTGTTTACTACGTTTGAAAGCCTATAAATTAAGTTACAAATATGCTAAATTTGGAATTTATTAGGAGATTTTTTATACAACTTAAAATGAAATTTTAAAATCTTAAAATATCTGGTTTTTTGAAGGCTCACAAACAAACATCTCTCCTGATCAAATTTAAGCATTTAGGAGCAAATGGGTTGTTTAATATAAAAGTTCAACTTTTTTCTAGGTTTAGGTTTAGTTTAAGTGTTATTCTTATGGTCATTTGATGATAATTTTTGGATATTAAAAACACGATCATTTTCCACGAAAAAGCCCGTATAGAAAAAATTGCTAAAACCCTATAAAATGGTTAAGTTTGAAGAAAAAAATAACATAGGAAAAGTGCGAGAACTTAGGGAATTGCATGAAGGTAAAATTTTATTTGTTTTTTCAGGCCAAAAAATATTGAGAAATTTTTATAATTTTTGCCCCTAAATGTATGCAGTAACATTTTCCATCTCTTGAGTATACTTGTTTTTTGAAAGAAAACGTTAAAACATTCAATTGAGTCCAAACAAAAATTACTGTTATCTATGTTTTGAGCCTTGTGTGCTAAATGGCATCAAATCAATAAATTTAAAGATGTTGAGATACGTAGTGAACCTTCATATAAGAGAAGCGACATCTGATCCCTCCTAAAATAAAATATGTGGCAACATCGCCGAAATTTTGGACAAAAAAATCCCCAGCACTGTATTCTGGCTCAATGTTCAAGCTCTAAAGTGAACGCTCCTCCAATGCAACAAAACGACATTGAACTCGATGCCCGTAGGATCGCGATAAACGGTATGAATGACTTGAATTTCGTTAGTTTTTTAACTAGAAGCACGATTCACCAAAGCATTGAAAAAAATTGCACCTCATCATGAATTAATATGACCAGCTAAAAAATTATCTGTTTGAACTATATCAACAATCACAATACCTCCCTTGATTGAGTTTTCTATAAGAAAGGTAAAAGCTCTGCGACAAAATGCTTGGATCGATTGGAATCGATTTTGACAGTTCTTTTGCTCGATTGGAATTTTGTGTTTCAGATGTCACTTCTCTTATATAAAGGTTCACTAGAGATACGTAAAAACCATAGTGATCAAAGTAACCCCGAAACCCGAAATCTGGTTTTGTAACAAACATTTAATTATAACCACCAGTGTCGTTTGAATGAACTGCAATCAATGATCATGTTTAATACTCCTCACCTCAGTAAGTGTTCTAATGCTTTTAGGTATTACGAAAAGGCGTCCATTTCCAAAATATTCCAAAATGAATGAAAAAAGTGATCAAAGTTCCCCCAGTTTACGGTACTTTTTCGATTGTTGTTTTTGCTAATTTAACCAATTTTTTCCTTCATTTTGAAACATTGGATTGTCTCATAGCTATATTTTTTTTAAATTTTTGTTAAAATTGTTCTACAAATGACTGTGATATTTCAACCCTACACAAAAATTAAATCATATTTGACATTTTTGCAAACCCCGCCTTTAGAAGTAGAGTTTCCTTCCCGTAATTTCCCAAGCGGGAATTCCCAGGAATTTGAAAAATTCGGGAATTCCCGATTTCCGGGAATCGTAGTTTCATTCCCGGGAATTCCCGACATGTATGAAATTATTTCTTTGGAAAAGCCTGAAAGCCTCCGGAATCATTCTTATTGTTCTTTTTGAAAATGTTGTCAAAAAAACTTCTGTCATTCCTGTGGCAGTAGACATTTTGCAACCATTTGGTGCAATTTTTTTATTCAATTAGATAAGTTCAAAAATACTATATGTATTACCAAATCACTTCCATCTGTACCGTTGAGCCGTCAACACGTACGTCGGAGCATCGTATCGTTGCTGTGTACCTGCAGGAACATTTTTACATTATTTATTTTTTCTTTACCTTTTTTTCAATCAGCACTTTTCAGTGCTATAATTATTTTTATTTTCTTTTATTCATATTTTTCTCTTTTCTTCCCAGCATGGGGAAGTCATCGGCCGGCTCAAGGGCCGGAAGAAAACGGATTGACGAACCTAATTCAGATCCATCGCCCAAAAAAGTTGAAATTTCCAATTCATTCGATGTCCTTCATAACATCGGTGATGAGGAAATATTCATATTTAATTCTGATAAGAGTACTAAGAAACCTTCTTCTTCTTATACTCTTAAAAACGAAAATGTTCCACCAATTACGGTCACGATTCCGGACTTCAATGCCTTTCGGAAAGAAATCGTCACTTCCGTCAAGGATGTGAAGATTTCTTTTCAGATCGGTCGAAGGGGAACTGAACGTATATTGGCGGAATCTTTCAATGATTTTCAAAAAATTTTGAATTATTTGAATAATAAAAAACATCAATTTTTTACTTACGACACTAGAAGTGATCGTCCATTTAAAGTTGTACTTCGTGGTCTCACCGGCGATCAGACACCGGATGAGATCACAACTGAATTAAATTCTTTGTTAGGTTTTTCTCCGATTCAAGTAATTCAAATGAGGAAGAGAACCAACACGAATAATATCAGTAGTGTTGGTTTTGCTCCTAAGCTTTATTTGATCCATTTTAAAAGGGATCAAGTTAATAATTTGCAAATTCTTGAAAAGGCTCGTCTTATGTTTCATTGTCGAGTCAAATTCGAACCTTTTCGAAAATCTTCAATCAATTTCCTTCAAAATATTACGCAATGTCGTCGTTGTCAAGCTTTTTGTCACGGCACTAAAAATTGTAGAATGAATGCCAGATGCATGCTTTGCGGCTCATTCGATCATGAAAAATCTAAATGCCTTTTTGGTGGTGATAAACCACAAACAGAATTTTTCAAGTGTGCGAATTGCGCAGGAAATCATTCCTCAAATTCTCTAGACTGTCCCGTTAGGGCAAAAATTATTGCTTCTAGAGAAAATCCCAAAGTTTCCAGAAAAGTTTCTTCTCCTCCTTCCTCTTTTTCGTCTTCACACGTTAGGCCGGCAAACAACCTGCCTGTTCGCGGTCAGCCCCGGCCTACATTGGAATCACGGCTGGGTAATACCCGGAGTGATTCTAATGTTACCTGTGCTGAATCTGCGCCCCAGACTCGTTGTTTATCGTTCTCAGAAGTGGTTGAAAATGGGTTGCCCTTTCCAGGCATAACTAATAAAAATGGGAAAAAACCAAGTCTCAACGTTCATGCGAAGGCTTGTGAAAATCCCCGAAATTCAAATACTTGTTCTTCTCCTTCATTTTCTGATCCTAACAATTTTGTTGATTTGGGTGAGATTACTGAGGAAAAATTAAAATTTTTGCATCAAAATTTAATGGAAATGATGCAACTTATGTTGAAAGCAAATTCAATGTTTGAAGCTTTCCAAACTTCTTTTAATTATGCTAACAAAATTATTATGACTTTGCGATTCCCTCATGGATCCAAATAGATGTTTAAATATTATGAACTGGAACGCTAGATCTTTGCTGGCTAACCAAGATGAATTCTTTTTATTTTTAAAAACCTAAAACATACATATTGCTGCCATCACTGAAACTTTTTTAAAGACAGACAATAACTTGAAAAGCAATGGTTTCTTTAAAATTTTGCGAAATGATCGACTTGATCGACAAGGTGGGGATGTAGCTATTGTCATCAATAGTCGTCTCAAATTTAGACTTCTTCCTTCTTTCAATACAAAAGTCTTAGAAACAATTGGAATTGAATTAGAAACTTCTATAAGGAAAATTATAATTATTGCCGCATATTTGCTGTTTCAATGCAGCGGTGAACAGAAAACTTTTTTGAAGGGAGATCTACAAAAACTCACCAGAAATAAATCTAAATTTTTAATAACTGATGACTTTAATGTAAAACACCGATCATCAAATTCTAATTGAAATATTTTATTTGATGACTGCTCTGCAGGTTATTACACTGTTGAATATTCTAATGGGCACACTTGTTTTTCTTCAATTAGAAATCCTTCCACAATTTATTTAGTTCTAACGGATTTAGACGAGCATTGTAGTCAATTAGTTACTCATGCGGACCTCGATTCAGACCACCTTCCAGTAACTTTCTCTTTATCCCAAAGTCCCATTGAAAATCCTTTAAAATCAACTTTCAACTTTCAAAAAGCTGACTGGGAGCGTTATAGGAATTTTATTGAACGTAATTTAGATGTAAACGTTCCACTGAATTCAATAGAAGATATTGATTTGGCTGTAGAAAATTCGACAACTTCAATAGTCAATGCTAAAGCCGCTTCAATACCCAAAGTAAAACATAAATTTAATCAACCTTTGATCGATGATGATCTTCAGTTTTTAATACGACTGAAAAACATGCGTCGACGCCAATATCAACGAACTAGGGATCCTTATTTGAAATTAATTTATTGCGACCTTCAGAAAGAGATCAAACGTCGTTTAAATTTCATTCGTAATGAAAATTTTGCAAACGCAGTAGAGGACATAAAACCCTACTCAAAGCCATTTTGGAAATTAACTAAAATTTTGAAAAAGCCCCAGAAGCCAATTCCTACTTTGAAAGACGGGGATAAACATCTTTTAACTAATTCAGAAAAAAGCTCAAAAATCAGCCCAACAGTTTGAATCTGCTCATGATTTTAATTTAAACGTTGTTAGTCCAATTGATGCTCAAATTTCCCTTGAATTTGATGATATTCTTTCTAAACAAAATGTAATTGAAAGTTCTTGTGAGACAAATATTGATGAACTTAAATTGATTTTCAAAAAATTAAAAAATATGAAAGCCCCGGGGGAAGATGGGATTTTCTATATTCTTAATAAAAAGTTTCCTGAAAGCACTTTATATTTTTTAGTTAAAATCTTCAATAAATGTTTTCACTTGGCTTATTTTCCCAATAAATGGAAAAATGCCAAAGTAACTCCAATTTTGAAACCCGGAAAAAGTGCTTCAGAGCCTTCAAGTTATCGACCAATTAGTTTGCTCCCTTCTTTAGGTAAACTATTTGAGAGAGTTATTTTGAATAGAATGATGATTCACATTAATCAGAATTCTTTTTTTCCTGATGAACAATTTAGTTTTCGTCATGGACATTCTACTACACATCAACTTTTGAGTGTAACTAATATGATTAACGCTAGCAAATCTGAATGTAACTCAACTGGTGTTGCTCTTCTTGATATTGAAGAAGCTTTTGACAGTGTTTGGCACAAAGGTTTAGTAGCTAAATTAGCTCGATTTGATTTTCCTGTATATCTCACCAAAATTATTCAAAATTATTTGACTAGCCGAACCTTACAAGTAAGCTATCAAAATTCATGCTCTGAAAGGACACCCATTAGAGCTGGTGTCCCTCAGGGCAGAATACTTGGGCCAATTTTATACAATATTTTTACTTCTGATCTTCCTGATATTTCAGAAGGAAAAGGCAGAAGATTATTTGCTGACGACATTTTGCTTTCCGCCAAAAGTAGGAATTTACGGGTGGTACGCAGTAGATTGCAACAAAATTTAAATTCCTTTTTGAATTACTTGAAAATGTGGAAAATTTTCCTCTAACGCTTTTTAAACTCAACTTACTTTATTTTTCCATAAGCCAAGATCTCAATATTTTAAACCTAATGAAAATTTTCCATAACTTTCAATGGGGTTTCATTAGAATGGTCTACTTTAAAAAATCACACTGGATGGAGATATTCGATCTAAATGTAATAAATACACTAAATATCTTTATTCTCTCATCAGCAGGAAATCCCGACTGTGTCTGAGGAATAAGATGCTTATCTACAAACAGGTGTTCCGACCAGCGATAATGTATGCAGTTCCGATTTGGTCTAGCAGCTGCGCGTCAAGGAAGAAAGCCATCCAGAGGAATCAGATCAAAGCTCTGAAAATGATTTTGCGGCCTTCACCTTGGCACAACACCGAAGATCTTCAGCAGATTGCGGGCATTAAATCGATCGAAGAGATGGCCAACAAAAGCATTTATAACTTCAGAGGAAAATCGATGCAGTCTCCCATAGCAGAGATTCGTTCTTTTTATGATTAGTTTTATTTTACAATAGTTCAGG
>NC_073692.1:272874426-272889426 GCF_029784155.1 Uranotaenia lowii | reverse complement strand
CAACCAATGCCATGACTTCTCTTGCTAGGGGACCAAAGGAAATCCCAAACATCGGATCCCGGGCCTTCACAATCTGGAAATCATTTATCAAGCGCGCCTTTCGAGACAAACTCTCGCCTCGCTCCAAAGCGGTACTAAATTTGCTGCTCAGCGTCGACGTCGTTGTGGTGGGTTATCAATGAAAACATTCATGTATCCTTGTTGAAGCTTGTTCGTATTGTGTGGGTTTTGCGGGGGGGATGAAGCCATTTTCGGATGTTGCCGGAAATGGTAAACGTTGCGTGGAACCGGAATAGTCTCTCCCCAATGTCAAAGATTTGCTACCTACCCCTCACATAAGCATAAATAGTTGTTCCTTGTGGGGTTCATTGTTTGCGCGGGGAAATTGCTGAAGGACTCTAAGTAATTGCGTTGTGTCAACGACGAGTCTTATCGGGTCAACGTGATGTTTGATTAAATGTTCTCCTTGGAGATTTCGGGAAGCGATGAGCGCTGAGCCCTTGGTTGGAAAATAGACTTCAGTTTAACACTCCAAACCATCTTGATGAGGAAGCTGATTAGAAAACCTGGTTCATATTTTCAAAGATAAATACTTACTGAGAATTGAAGCCCTGACTCTGATTCAAAATTTTCTAGTGAGTTTTTTCAACTTAATTTTTCAACTTTGAACTGAGTTGATTTTGAAATCTTCAATACTGATTTACCAATTTTAAATGAAGATTTTCAACATTGCCACTTAAAATAAAAGAAATTGCTTGACTAATAATCCGCATACTCATAATTACTTAATCGATGAATGGGTTGCACTTAAAAATGCTTTAGTTTTTCTTTTCTTCGTGAATGCAAAAGCCAGTCTCGTAATGATTTATGAATATTTATCGTGAACGCAAGCTATTTGGCCGACGATCGAATCCATGCTCTTTAATCATTCGTCCACCACCCCCAAAATTTTTCTACCTCGTATTGCAACAGTATCAATGATATCACGAAAATGACAAATTGCATGTGAGGCACACGCGAATTGAGGGATGAAGTTTGAGGGAAAAACACGGATTCACAGAATGTTTCCATGGACTGGGAAAATTGCATGGCTCCCAATTATTGCGCTTGTTGGTGAATGGCAAACCAACTGCATGCATGTGAGGGCGCATTTTGCGGATAGACTCTTTTGCATTTTGCGGTGACTTTCGGTTATGGTTTTGGCGGTTGTTATGACAATATTCAACCCGACTTTTCCGTTGCCGATTTAAATTGGTTCAGCCGAGGAAAACTTTCCTGTACGGGGGTTAAGGCATTTTGATTGGTTCAATCATTGAGAGCTTTCTTCTTCAAATATCGTTGAATAAACAGAAAAATGTTGGCGGTGAATGTTTGGTTTACATTTTTCTTCTATTGTAGGGGCGTGGTGTATCAAATGCCATTGCTCCATATTTAGTATAATATTCACGGTGGGTATGAACAATTTTCACTATGCAGCAATAGCATAGCATTAGCATAGCATAGCATTAGCATAGCATTAGCATAGCATTAGCATAGCATTAGCATAGCATTAGCATAGCATTAGCATAGCATTAGCATAGCATTAGCATAGCATTAGCATAGCATTAGCATAGCATTAGCATAGCATTAGCATAGCATTAGCATAGCATTAGCATAGCATTAGCATAGCATTAGCATAGCATTAGCATAGCATTAGCATAGCATTAGCATAGCATTAGCATAGCATTAGCATAGCATTAGCATAGCATTAGCATAGCATTAGCATAGCATTAGCATAGCATTAGCATAGCATTAGCATAGCATTAGCATAGCATTAGCATAGCATTAGCATAGCATTAGCATAGCATTAGCATAGCATTAGCATAGCATTAGCATAGCATTAGCATAGCATTAGCATAGCGACACAAAATATTCAATTTCCTCATACAAACCTAAAAGCTTAAATTTCCTCATGTAAGCATTACTTTAAAACTCTGTAAAAAATCATGGATGAGTTTTAAACCAAATCAAAGCCTTTTAGACCCCAAGGACTGAGATATTCAATAATAATCCCAAATCGACTCAGTCAAAAGCAAAGCATTAGTTTTGAAGCAAACAAATAATTTACACAATTTTTGACCTTGAATATCAATCATTCATTGCTGAAAATTAGTGTCAAGTTGCTACAAATTAGTGTTAAATTAAACGTGAAATATCTTCCAAATCACAGTTCAAAAGGACATTCATCCTATCACTATCAAAGCCCTGCTGACAGAAAGTAATAATCAACCCGTTCCTTGTGTCAGTTCAAAGGCAAAGGTTGAACAGGTTGAAAGGAAAATTAAAGAAAAAAAAAACGAATCGAAGAATCGTTTCGCATTTTCCGACCACTTGCCGGGGTAATAAATTGCGAAATATAACCACTTTCACGACTGGTTAACCTTCCCCGTGACAAGAGGAACCGGTTATGCGAGCGAGAGAAATAGAAACTGTGAGAACGCCTGGAACTTTTCCGGGTTCCGGAGGCTTTTGCCCTAACGCTCACCCCTTTTGCCGGACCGAGACGCTCTGACGCTTTTGAGAAGGACTTGGCTCTGTACTGTATCGTCTCGTCGACGACGTTTTGTTGTTTTTTTTTTGCGTTGGCACCCATCTTGGGGTGGAAAAACGTGAAGTTTTGAATGGCAGAGCAGAAATGAAAGAGTTGATTTATTGTATCGCATAATGTAAATTTCGCATTTCATATTTCAAGATAGTCCCAGGAAGATTATGTCGGGAAGCGTGAAGATGATGTGTAAGAAACATGTTTAATATCTTTTGCTTTGCGATCAAAAGTAATTGGTCAATTTAATGTTGAAGATCAACTTGAATGCCTTTTAACAAGATGAGGCTTGAAAAAGCAGAACTTTATTATACAAAAGTGTTAGGTTTTGTAAAAATATGGATAATACTTTAGAAAGATTTTCGTTAACCGATAAAAAGTACCAAATAGTATTTTTGGAAGCAAAACAAGATTTAACAAACTACACATACCGAAACATTTTAAATATAATTTTATTCAGCGCAACTACTTAAGGATTGAACCATTTAACTTAAACACAAATTTCTTAATCAAACTTTTATTGAAGTTTTAACAGAGCATTATAAACGTTTTCAAAATAACTTTAACATATAATGTATTTGAAATTTTATTATAACTACACCAAAGAGTCGATCGAAATTTCAATCATTTCTGGGGGCTGTAATTAAACAGATGGAATGATGTTTTACTATAAATTTTTGAAACCTTATCTTCTTTTCACCGGAAATAGGAACAAAAGTTTGAATATTAATTGAGAAACTTGTGTACCTAGAAACTTTTTAGTAATAAAAATGCGTTCAGTTTAGCTTCTATAATTTTAAAATTCAAATCAGTGCATAAAGGGTGATACGGTCAAAATTTGGTCACGGGAAAACGCGTGTAAATCAGTGAAATTGTTTATTTAAAAACTCAAATTAAATTTCTTTTTCAAATTTAATTAGTATAAAAATCAGGAAAAATATTCAGTTGGGCTTCCGCCTTTCCAAATCCGAATTGCCGGGCTTTACGCTTAACCCCTGCCATCAGATTTTCAACAGCCACCTTGTCCACCTTCTTCGCCGCAGAAAGCCAGTTTGCCTTGAACTGCTGCTCGTCCTTAGCAGTTTTTTTGGTCTTCTTTAGGTTCCGCTTGACAATATCCCAGTATTTCTCAATTGGGCGGAGCTCTGGCGTGTTGGGAGGGTTCTTGTCCTTGGGAACCACAACCGTGTTTCTTCAGTAAAGGCAGCAGACGTTTATTCAAACACTCTTTCACGTAAATTTCTTGGTTGACCGTCCCGGAAGCTATGATAATGCTGCTTTTCAAGCCACAGGAACAAATGGCTTGCCAAACCAGATATTTCTTCGCGAACTTTGACAGTTTCATGTGCTTGAAAATATCTGCTTCCTTTCCCCTTCCTTTTGCCGTATAAAACTCCTGTCCCGGAAGCTGCTTGTAGTCGGCTTTGACGTAGGTTTCGTCGTCCATTACCACGCAGTCAAACTTCGTCGTTATCCCAAAGACGTTGTCATGATAATTTTACAATTTCAGCGCTATAGTATTTTCAACCACGAAAAGTATAACATCGATTTTGTAAAAGTGCGCATGAAACATTATTGGAATTACTATGTACCTGGTAATTTTCGATAACTCTCAATGTTTGTTGTCGAAAATACTATGGTCATGAAAATTTCATCATATTTTGTATTACAACTAGCGTCCGCATAGTAATTTAGACATTGTTGCATCAATTCATATAAAAAAAAATACACAGCAAAAAATTTCTAAAATTGCACGGAATCTAAAACACGAGTGATATATTTTTTCTCGAGTGTAATTTCAAAAAGATGTAATTTTAAACTTTTTTTGATGTTATATTAGTCTTTTTTCCCAAATTTGAATAAAAATAAACTGTTTAGATTTAATTTTACATTGCGTCATGCAAAAATCAACCGGTCAATGAAATGTACATCACAAACAGTGTAAATTTATATCTGTTTGATTTAAAATTGAATGCGAATATTTAACCTGTACTTTTTAATTTTTCAAGTTAGTTTACGCGTCGGGCACAAAGAAAACAAGTCGGAAAATTATTCGGAAACGAGTCGTTCAAAGGCGTAGCTATACAGGGGCACTTTAAGAGGCTTTTAAAGTAGTAAGTTTATGATACTTGAAATGAAGAATGCGATTGAAACTGATTAGTTTTCTTTCCATTACAGCAAGGTCAGATTTTTCGCAGTGGCTGATATCCGGACAGTGATTATGCGGAGAAAGTTTTGTCAGAACAATTCAAGTGTGTAGGTGATGTTGACAGAAAAATTAAGAAGTTTCGGAACCAGTCGAGGATGCTGATGACGCTGATCCGAAAAACATCCCTGTGCTGGGAATTTTTTTTTATGTAATAATGCATGCATGGAAATAAACAAGCAAACATACATAGTAATTTTACAATTTAAATCAAGCTCCTCGCTCCTCCTTATCTTTAACATAACACATACTAGTTTCATCATGAAGCATATCAATTTTACTAGGCACGAAGTAAAACAATGCATCATTTCAATGACAATTTTACTAAAACGCAGTCGAGTTTACTATTCATGCGCAGCCAAAATTGAGCACATGGTGAAATAGCTATGCGTAAGGTATTATAAACAACAAAACATATTTGACTCAAAAACATGGTTGCCTGTTGTTCATTTAAACCACGGATTTAGTAGTTTTACTATGCTTTTTTTGTGTACAGCCTCCGGGATCGCGCTTTAATCCAGACTTCCTGGCTGTCGACAAACGTTCCCCAAACACATTAATTACATTTGTAACGGTAGATTTGGCAACTTTTAGCGATTTTGCCAGCTTGCGTGAGAGTAGCTCTGATTTTCGCGATGCGCGAGCAAAATTTTGATACGCTGCTCTTCTTTCTTGGAAAGCATTTTGACAACTGAAGAGTGAATTCCAAAATCAAAATAGGAGCAACATTCTACGCACACACACACACACACACACACACACACACACACACACACACACACACACACACACACACACACACACACACACACACACACACACACACACACACACACACACACACACACACACACACACACACACACACACACACACACACACACACACACACACACACACACACACACACACACACACACACACACACACACACACACACACACACACACACACACACACACACACACACACACACACACACACACACACACACACACACACACACACACACACACACACACACACACACACACACACACACACACACACACACACACACACACACACACACACACACACACACACATACACACACACATACACACACACACACACACACATACAGACACATACACACACACACACACACACGCACACACACAAACACACACACACACACACAAACACACACACACGCACACACACACACACACACACACACACACACACACACACACACACACACACACACACACACACACACACACACACACACACACACACACACACACACACACACACACACACACACACACACACACACACACACACACACACACACACACACACACGCACACACACACACACACACGCACACACACACACGCACACACACACACACACACACACACACACACACACACACACACACACACACACACACACACACACCTTCAAAATGAGGGATGTTCAGGTTTTTAAATTGACCAAATTTTGACCGTATCACCCTTTAGTATTTCGCTCTGCAGATATTTTTGTTGTTGTTTTAATTCCCACACTTTCATTAAATAACAAAAATGTTAATGGTGGTGCCAAACTCCAAGGTAAAAAACTGCTTAAACTATGGGGTGTCCCATGATGTCTAAGCACGATTTAAAATTAACAGTATAATAACAGTTAAGGAGCAAATCCATACTTTTCACTTTTATTTTCTGTATTGTTTTCTTTTTGAGTGAATCAATAAAGAATTTGGTTCCAGTCAACCGTAGGCCAGTGATCGAATTTTCGTAATGCCCATCGATGCAACGGTTTAGTTGCATTCATCGGCAAAGATATGAATGGATAAAAGTCTAGCACTGCTCTTTAATAAATAACGAGAACAATATAGGCCCAAGAACGGAGCCTTGTGGGGCTCCTGACAAAATGGGTTTCAGTAGAGAAAACTGATCTTGAATTTGAACCGACTGACTTCTTCCTGTAAGATAAGATTCGATTAGATCAGTCGCAAGTTTAGAGAAACTATACATAGACGTAAGTTTTAAGCAAAGCTTTTTATGAGAAACTCTATCAAAAGCTTTAGCAAAATCTATCAGCAGAGGATAGACATTCCTAACATGTCCACTGCTGTAGCGATATCATTATGGACTTTGATTAAAGCTGTCTCGGTATTACGACTTTCCCTGAATCCGGATTAAAATTCATGAATCAATTTGTAGTTCTTTGTATGATTGCAAATTTGTTGTTTGATAAGTTTTTTGAAAACTTTTGACAATGAACTCAATATGCTTATGGGTCTTAAATCTGAAATGCACTTAAATTGTTTTTCTTTTATGAATGGGAATCATTTTTGTTAGTTTACACTCTCTAGGAAATTCAGAGGTCCAAATAATGCAGTTGAACAAATTCAAAATCAAAGGTAGAATTTATGGAAGTGAAATTTGAATAATTTTGATTGCCAGTTCATCAAAACCCATTGCATTTGATTTAATGGAGTAAACAGCATTTACGATTCCATGACCAATAACTTCATTGAAATTTAAACATTAGTTATTTAAAAAATGCGTATCGATACTGCGCAAGCGGGAGAAAAATTGGAAACAAAGTAATTATTGTTGTTTTGCATTTTGGAAACACCAAGACTTCAAACATTTTTCACAGTTGCATGGGAGGTAGATCAAAATTTGTTCCGCTTTTTATCAAAAATAGTCTTAATTCTAGGGATAAAAAAAGTAACTCGATTAAGAAACCTTTTAAAAATATTTCTCTTTTCATCAGTTTTATCACAAAGCCAGTTATTATACGCCAAATCTCGTTCGATTATTGCTAGTTGTATTTCATTTTTAAACCAAGTATTTTTACGGATCTTTTTGAATTCCAGTGGGAATAACTGTACGTGTAGAAGTTTCAAATTGCAGTTCAATATGTGTAGCAATTGATCGGGGTCATCAATTGACAAAAAATTATGCCAATCACACTTTTAAAGAGCTCCAACTAAAAGTTCATTGTTGAAATTCAGATAGTCGCAACACCAAAAGCCAGAGATATCAGAAACATTAGAATGATTCAAGGGATTGAAAGATTGGAGACAATGGAATTAAGGAAGGAAAGTGAGAATTAGGTACAATGAAAGGTTTTAGTTTTGATGCAGGCTCAGTTGTTCGACTCAGTGGATAGGTTCCAGGCATTCGCGTTACGTTTTATGTAGATGTTACCTTCTCTGGATTGGACCTTCTCGATTTTACTCATCTCTTTCATCTTCAAGGCTTCCATACGTAGATTACGTGCATAAGCTGTAAGGTTTTCACTAATGAAAACACGGTCTTGGCTGCTAAAGCCCAAATTTTGCAAAGTCAACGATCGTTTCTTCAAGTAGCGCTTGTATGAAGAATTGCTCGTGTGAACTAGAGCGAATTTACATAAGATCAATGGTTTAGATGCAGCTCAAATACGAAGCCATAATCGGTTTTAACTTTGGAGGTATGAAATTAGCACATTTAAAAAGATCTTTCCGCTAGCAAAAATGAATCGCTCTTCACAAATCATCCCTTCAGAAACTTAATCTTACCTTGGCACGATTGACGGTGCTATGAGGGTTCTTACTTTTTTGGCCACATTTCGAACTGAGGCAGCCTCCCTCTTGGAGTAAGCCTGCTTGACTTTCCGGTTCAAAGTTTTGTCCACCGGACCCGGTTTTCTTCAAGATTTTTTTGTCTACGAAAGGAGCTATCCGTTCTTTCGAATCACTTTCCGGACAGCTCCAATGCTTACTTCTTCCATTTCCGCCAACTGACTCAGCGAAATGTGTGGGGATAGTACACCATTTGTGCATGTGTGCATTTGTGCAATGCTTCTCATTTTCACGAAAATTATAAAAACTGGAGCTCTCGATACACAGAGTTTTAAGTTGAACAACAATACACAGCATAAATAAGCTATTTAAATGTCTTCCGGAATGAGCTGGGTTACAACAAGGTTACAGCAGGGTGGTGATACGTCAAAATCATCCCATCCTGTCCACTGAAGAACTGACGAGGGTTAGTACCCCCGTGCTTGCGATGCTGCCATGACGCGAAGGGTCAAACGTAAAGACATTAGGCAGCCAACAGATAGTGGCCTAGAGGATAGCATACTTGTCTTCTAAGCCAACGTTCATGAAATCGAATCCCAGTCGTGACATAACCTGGCACACATAGTATGTTGAAGGTTGGCGGTTTTAGCATTAGTGAAATGCTAACCGGGTATACCTTGGAACTGTACGCCTCAATGATGCAGCACATGCATGTGGACGGATCTTTTCAAGGGAACTTAGATTGCACTTGGAGATCCTACCTAGTTATGTGTGTGCTCGTAGTGGTAGTGGTAAACAACTGCATGCAACTTCAACCAATAGTGCAGTGGTGTCAAGTAGCATATAGCAAAGTAAAAATAATAACGCGGGGTAATACCACAATAGATCAACTTAATGGTCGCAGTGGACTCTCTCTCCAATAGGAAAAAAAAGACATTAGGCAACCCGTCTACTGGTGGACAGAGGAAATCGCGAACCTGCGCGGGATGCAGAACACAAGGACCCAAGAAGGCCACTCTTCACAAGAGAGAGATCGGCCCTCTGCAGGGCCATAAATGCAAGCAAGAGGGCACGACTGTCGTATCGAATAGTCATGGCCAAAACGAAAAGTGGGGGTGCGCCACCTGAAACGTGCCCAGCATAGAGGTGACGATTACGGTGGGTGAACTTCGCGAAATCGCCAAGTCTCTCCAACCAAGGAAGGTCCCCGGACCGGATGGCATTCTGGACATCACAGTGAAGGCCGCGATCAGGGAGTTCCCTGAAATAGTCCGGTCATCATTCGATATGTGACGGAACGGAATACGTGGAAGCGGCAAAAGTCCTTCTGCCAAAACCGATTAAGCCTCCAGGAGACCCATTGGCGTACCGGCCGATCTGTTTACTGGACACAGCGGGTTAGTTCCTGGAGAAGGTGATTCAGAACCGACTCCAGCAGTACACTGAAAGTGATGGCTGACTCTTGGAGAATAAGTTTGGTTTCTGTAGAGGACACAGCACCGTAGACGCCATCTGCTCTATCGGCGGATAGAGCTAGACTTACGAAGAGGAGAGGACTCCGCTTTTGCGCGGTGGTCACTCTGTACGTGAAGAACGCCTTCAACAGCGGGTTCAATGAGGGTTCCGGTATATTTGTATAGGCTTGTGGAAAGTTATTTCCACAATCGCCAACTACAGTATATGACCGATGAGGGATTACGAACACAAGGGGATTCGGCGTGTGTGCCATAGGGGTCAATACATGGCACGGTCCTGTGGAACATAACGTACGACGAGCTCCTACGAATGAGCCTCCTATCGGGAGCTGAACTCGTAGGATTTACGGACGATGTAAATAGTCTTCTTGGCGAGAGGCTCCTCGGTAGCGAAGGTACAGCTACTTGCCACAGTAGCTATCCAGGCAGTGGAATGCTGGATGCACTCAAAGTGCCTGCTTCTAGCCCACCACAAAATCGAGTTGGTGCTGATCATCAACCTGATCACACCCCAAACAGATACCTTTGTAGTTGGACCGTTTGACATCGTGGCCAAAAGCACAATTAAGTACCTAGGGGTGATGATCGACGACGGACTCAGCTTCACGAGTCATGTCAATGTGGCAATGGCCACGGCTGCACTCACAATCCGCAGTAGCAAGAAGAGGATACTGTCAAGCGTGACCTTGTCAATCCTGCGGTACGGTGCGGCGGCCTGGAGGCAGGCCCTGGGAAGACAATGGAACCTGCAGAGACTTAGCAGCATTCAGCGGCTGATGAACCTGCGGGTTATCAGTACGTAAATAGTGGGTTATCAGTGTGAATACGTACGTAAATAGTGGGTTATCAGTGTGAATACCGGACACTCTCGTCAAAGACCGCCTGCGTAGTAGCATGCGTCATGTTACGGCATAAAGACAAGATCTCGACAATGAGGACTTGATGTTCAACTGGCAGCAACTTTGGGAAGTGGAAGTTAGACTCATCGTCTGATCCCGCACATCGGGAGCTGGATAAGATTCTGACTGGTCATGGTTGCTTCATGATGAAGAAGATAAAACACTCGAACACCCTGATCACGACTGCCCTGCAGAGCAGCTGGAGTCAATGGCAGTCCGCGAATGGTGTAGGATGACTCCATCGCCGGGGAGCATCTGAGTAGTGTGCATCTGGTCCCTTGACCAAAACTACAGAGATAAGGATCATCTTCTGCATAGTGGAGGTCATGGGTGCGCCGAGAACGTGTGTAGGATACCCCATAGCCGGGCAGTAAATGAGTAGTGCCGCTTCCTACGGGAGACTGCGGGGGTAAGACTATACCTTTCTCGTAGCGGACCTCGTAGAAAGGGGGTAAATCACTGTAGGGGGTAGAGACTCTCGGGTAGAGAGGTTCTCGATGCCGGGAGAGCCTCTCGAATTGGTGTAGGATGTCGTAACTGCCGGAAAACACAAGAGTCGTAGCATTCCAAGTCGCGAATGTGCGCCGTGATAGACGCAAGTTTGGGACAAGCTGCTCTCGATCTGGCACACGACGGCAAAAAAGCCGCGTGCCGAAAAGCGTAGGGTTGCCAGCCAAAGGGATAAAAGAAGACCGGACAACGGTCGGCGTGGACTGATCCCATCGACGGGAGGCTGTCGGGCAATGTGCGTTTGACCTCAAGGTTTGAAGCTACAAATATAAGGCAAAATCTACTGCGTAGCGGATGCCGTGGGTACGACGCGTTCTTGTGCTGTGACAGGCGCGAGTCTAGGATAAGCATCTCTCGATCGGCACACAACGGGCATAAAGGTGGCAAACCTCGAATCCTGGAGATAAATGTCGGGCTTTAAGTCATCAGAGGAGAGGTCAGGCCTCGAGTCTTCAGAAGAAGAGGTTTGTATAATCAACCCAGAGTCTTCATGAGAGGTCAGGTCTCGAGTCGCAAGAGAATAAATCAGGCCTTTAATCAACAAGAGGAGGGGTATAATTGGTTACCTCGAGTCATTCGGTCGAGAAGAGGTCCGATCTCGAATCACTAAAGTAGAGATCGGGCTTTGACAGTGTTCGGCACAAAAACGCTAATCCGCTAATCGCTAGTTAGTCCGATAACTTTTTATTAGCGGTTTAATTTTGCCGCTAAATTTTTAATGAGCTAGCGAATCAAAAAGTTCCGCTATTTTTGGTTCCGCTAAATAAAGAACGCTAACTTCCATTTACTTGTTTCAAATTCACAAATTATTACAGATAGAAGTAGACTTTTGTCATTTGACAAGTAAAGGAGACATCGGGCATCATTTTTACACCAATATGCGCTCCACTTCGTCACTTCGCCACTTGGTCACTTCGAATGGTCTCAGGGCAGAAGTGCCTCACGCAGATTAACTTTATTTTCTCTTTAAGTTCTTCTTTTCTCAACATTCTCAGACAAACAATTCAATAAATATTGTTAAACAGTATTAAACAGTATTATTATTTTAAACATCATTTATTTAATTCAAAGCTAGAAGGTCAATTTTTAGATTCTGTTTTTGCTTGCAAAAGTACAGTTAACGGCCTACTTGATCAATATTTTATATGATTTTAGCATGGTCTTTTAACAAGCGGTGATTTGTTGAAATGTGCTTCCTAGGTTAAACGATGGATTTTCAAAAGCTTTTCCAAATTTCTAAGTTTTTTTAAGATCTCACGTTACTATCTCACACGGCAAGTCTCGAATAATAAATGTTGGAAAAATCCCCTTTTTTCAACTTGTTTTAAGTGGATGAGATATTTACTTTTCACAAAGCAGTTTTTACAAGTATTTCAAATCAGGTAAAGTAAATGTGGATAGTATTACCATAGAATGAATTTGCATTTTTATTTAATTTAGTTTTTTAGTTACACGTTTGGCAATGCTCCTATCATGCGAATTTTGCATTACTATTTTGAAAGTTTGAAAAAAGTGAAACCTGATTAAAGATTTTTCAACAGACTGGGCACAATAAACAATCTGCACTATATGTTTGTAAAGTATTTGAGCAAACGAATTGAGATGCAATCATAATCCATGCTGTTGCCATCCTGTTTACGTTATTGTTTATCAACAGTTAGCGATTAGCGATTAGCGCTTTAAGCTTGAAGCGATAACTTTTTCCGCTCATTTAGCGATTTTAATTAGCGATCGCTAAATTTGAATGAGTTAGCGATTTAATTAGCGCCGCTAATTTTTCAATTAGCGATGCCGAACACTGGGCTTTGAGTCGTGGAGAGGAGAGGTATGTGTACGTCAGCCTCGAGTCGATGCGAGGAGGGGTCAGATCTCGTGTCGTAAGTGGAGAGATCATGCCTCGAGTCACGATGAGAAGAGGTTTATGTGGGAAACTCGATCATTGCGAGAAGATGTCGGTTCTCAAGTCGTTTGAGGAGAGTCGAGTCGTAAGGAGTTAAAGTTTTGCTGAAAGTGGTCTCGTCTATGAGTATTGGATTGGAGCGTACTAACACGAATAGACCTTCCAATATTGAACGATAGTGCGTTAAACAGTTCGAGGTGGGAACTAGGTCTTCAGCCCAGGTGGAGCTTAGGGAGTAGGAGGTATGTACGGAGTATATTATGAGTCTTCCCATTGTATTCATGGACCCAGAGTAGCAAGATGGTGGAACGCGATGGCTCGCCGTGCCTAGGAATACAATTTGTAAATCGGGATTGACCACCTGTTATTACCAACAAAAAAAAATACATCAAATCGTGTTTAGAGATAATGCGAAAACCCCTTTTTAGTCTTCTAGGATCATCTTAAAAGTAAATTTTCCGATAAACCAAAGATTATAAATTTAATGTATCCGCCCAAAAACAACCCAACTTTACACGTTTTTTGGCAATTATTCATGCTTCAAAGTTTATTCGAACAATAAAAAGTAATATGAATTTATATTTGCTTTTGCGCAATGAATCAAGGAATGGCTTGTTCTTGAAAGGAGAAAAAATATTTTTTAAGTTTCTTGATAGTTGGATCATAACAATGTTCCTAGTTGTGTTTCTATCCACCCAATTTTTCAGTATTAGTTTCTTTTAACATTTCATTGGTTTACAAACAACTTCTAGAACGAAATTTCTTACAAAAAATTCTATAATAATCTAAGCAAGTAGATTTTGGTATAATAATTGCTCTGTTTATGTACTATAGTTTTATTTCAAAATTTCAAAATTCAAAATTGATTTTAAGCATAAATCTAAATTTCTGACACCTTTAAATCCTTAAGTTTTCCAACACACTATTGACTTAAAAATTATTAAGATTGATAACCAACCTGCTCTGTGATATCAAAAGAAGCCCAGTAAAGATGATACAAGAATGAGCCGCCACCAAGTTCTTGCTAGCAATGGCTGCGGAAATCCATTAGGATGTTTTTCTGTTTGGTTTTCCCCGCCGACTCGCCACTTTCCGGTAATATATCGTGATGAAACAACTTTCACCCGAGCCGAGCCATCGATAAAAAGAACACCATCATCAACAAAGGAACATAATAGGGCCTGTCTGGTTGAAAGCTTCCCCGACTGGAGTTTTTTTTGCCGTTCTTTCTCTTTCCTAGATGCCCCAGACCTGGAAGTGGATCCGAAAAATGGAGGTGGAGAAGCTCAACCCGAGACTGCAGGAACATGGAAAACGAAAGGGAGGATGATTCTGGCACTGATATCGTGGGCTGAGTGTTTACTCTTTCAATTTTCTTACATCGTTTGGAATGATCTGTTTGGGTGTAATTTTTTCTGCTTCCTTCTTCCATTTTGCTCCGGTTTCGGTTTCATGTGACTTATGACATGATCTGTTGTCGCTACTGGATTTTGATTTTTGCAGCGGTCTTTTGACGATGTTGCTTTTTCATCTATTACTGGAATAAGTTATTGGATCGATAATTATCTAAATTTTTTTTTGCTTATTCTTGCACTTTATCATTGGTTTCATACCCAAGTAACACCGAAAATTTTATTGGACTCCTCAAACCCTTATAAAACCAAAACATGATCTAGTAGCCTGCTATAAAACTTTAAATGATACTTGGGTAGGCATGTAATGTTTCAAAAAATGAAATATCAAATACTCGCTAATTAAGTGGATTGCCGTGGCAACGCAGCTTTTCCATTAACCTTTTCTACAAAATAAAACAACCCTTTTTGCAATGCAAGGGGTATGCTTTGCTATGCCTGTTTTCACC
>NC_073692.1:272196326-272241326 GCF_029784155.1 Uranotaenia lowii | reverse complement strand
ATTCAAAAGTTATTCAAACCTCCATTATTGATAGTTTTGAAACTGAACTATCTTCAAAAATTTAAAATGTAGTTTTAAAAGAAATGCGAACTTTGAAATTGGATTCTCAAACAGTGACCGCGTCTATAGAAATATCCCAAGAACTCTTGTCTTCAAAATTTTACACTTTCCGAAAAGATTTTTGAAAATTTGAAGATAGAAAATAAAACGCCAAAAGAAGAGGTGACTGAATTAAAAAAAAACAGACGTAATCTTTTTTGCCCGGCAAAGTTACAAAGCTGGAAAATCAGTAGGACAAAGTGAGTAAACATTCGATATCTAAAAATACCATGATTCTAGGAGTCCCACTTGCCATAAATGAATATACTTGGTGCTCACCTTCATGAAAACCAGATTGAGTTGGCTCGTGAATTATTTCCTTACATAAATAAAATAGATCCCAATTAAAGTGGTCTTCAGAAAAACCTTGACCAAGGTGGAATTGTTCTTGAAACAACGTGCCTTTAGAATTCGCGACTCCACAGCTATTGCCCCTTATTCTCCATAAATGGTCGAACTTCAAATATAATAAGTCTTGATGAACTAACTTCTTTATCGTTGGAACTTCTCACTGAACTCCGAGACTCTCAAGTTATGCTTGATATGAAATATGTAGGGAAGAATGAGGATACTTGAAGCTTGGGGATACTTGACTCCTCAGCTATATCTCGGAACTGTATATCATATGTCATAGAAAAAATAGCCAAATAGAACAAAACAATAAACCTGTCTTATCTCTGAAAATTAAAAAATTTGATATTTTTAAATTATTGCATTGTTTGAAAAATTGAACAAAATGTGACTTTAAGGTTTTTTTTAAACATTTTTTTTTTAGAAAACAATTTAAAATGTTTCCCATGCGAAAAAATTATAATATTAATATTTATTCCAATATGTCAATCGTTCATAATACCATATTTTCAAAGCAATAGTAAACTCTCGTTTTTTTTAAGAAAAAGTTTTCGAAAATGTATATTTAGGGTTCACTGATCCCTCGAGTCCAAAATGATATATTTTTCTTCTGATTGGATATTGATCAATGCTAAGCACGAAGTTATTAATATTCATCCAATGACTTTTATTTATCCAATAATGTTGTGATAAAAAAAAGGACTCAATTAAGTGTTTCTATCAGAAAATTATAAAATTGCGCTTTTAAGTTTGCAATAACGTTAGGGTAGTAGACAAACTTAAAGAATTATTTTTGTCTGACACTTATAAACTGTGAGATGAAAACTAGATTGCCCCAAATTTTTATGGGAAATTTCAAGCTTGTGAAATGTTATGCGCTGCAGGCTAAAATTTATCCTAGGCCTAGTACAAGGTCTCATGCCAAATTTGGACCAGATCAGATCACGGGAAAGAGATGCTCAACGAATCTTAAGTTTGTATGGGATTTTGAGACATTTTGTTCGGAAGGAACATGAAAATCCAGTTTTTCATGAATATCTTTGGTCCCCTACGGCCGATTTCTTTTAAAAACAGTTTTTCTCAAAGCCTAAACTATGACAAATATTTAAGAAAAACTATTTTCAAGAGAAATCGGCCGAAGAGGACCAAAGATATTAGCTTAGCTTAGCTTAGCATGATTAACTACTCACATCCACCTCAAATCATTGAACTCGAAATGCTCTATGAAATATATATGTTAAAAATCAATTTTTCTTATCGGTTCATCAGCATATAACTTTGAAATGTTTTTTTTTTGAATTTTTTTTATGATCGGAATCGTGACTAAAACATACACATTTCGAATTCCATGATCGTAGGCGTGGCTCAGTAGAACGAATTCCACATCGCCAATGGTTGCTTCTCCGTGATTGACCGAGGCCATCAATTTTGCCCAGAGGTCAAAAGAATGGTGTCTGGGATTAACAGCACATTCACAATGAACAAATTTGATGCTCTCTCTTTTAACATCAATAACGGCGCCGGCCACGTCCTAGTAGTAAATAGATAGAGAGGAAAATAAGAGAAAAGGATGATAGAAAACAAATTCATGCTTTAGGACCGAGGTCACCTCTGCATCCTAGCAAAACAATTTTTTTGTGGATGGGGGAAAAGGATATGATCAGGAGACACTTTTGACCAGTGTTATGCGATCTGGATAAAAAAAAACTATTCTCCTTAGCTTTGGTGATTTCCTAGTGAAACTTTTCATTTTATAGATGGTGTACCAAGTTGTATTAAAAATATTTACCAAACAAAAGAGCTGTAAATTTGCTCCACTGGTACATGCACTATTTTAACTAGATTTCTTTTCAATTTTATTAACCATTTTATGTTAACTGCAGTGGCAGTTCGAGGCAACTATGCAATGAAATAGATAACTTGTTACACTGTGAGTTATGTCAATAAATTTAATACATTTTCTTTAATTATTCATGAGGTTGATATCCTCCAATGTTTTAATTAAATTGTTCTCATCATCCAATCGTCCAGACCCGAATGAACTGTGCGACGAGAAGAACACTGGTAAATATAGTTAACATCAAATTTTTGATAAATGACGTGCTAATTTCAAATTATATTCAAGGTTATTCCATACATTTGTGATAAACGAAGTGAATGTGTTCTGAGTTGTAACTTTGAAATCGATATAAAATTTGAAAACTAAATAGTAATCCTCTAATCAATTGAACTGTCATTTTTTTTTTTTTTGTTGGGTACCTATCACTGCGACCAGTTAGTTGATCTATTTTAATATGTCCCCTGTTTAATGTATGCTAAGTCAAGGAAGATCACTTTCATATGTTAGATAGTGTCCCTATCTTGAGATTTAGCATTTTCCCAATCTGGTATAACCGCTCTTATGAAGCTGTTCACCTTTTTAGGACCAATTGAAAAAACTTCGGAGGGATCTAATATACCACAGCCGATTATTTTAATCCGTTTCGATATAAGAGAAGGACATTCGCAAAGAAGATGCTCTGACGATTCCTTCTCCATACTGCAGAAACGACACTCGTCAGAGTTTAATCTGCCAATTTTTTTCATGTGATATCTGCATTCACAGTGACCTGTAACGAGCCCTGTAAACATTTTAAGGTCTTTCTTAGATAAGCTAAGAGCTATTTCTGATTTTTTAATACTTGGTTGGATAAATTTTTTAGCCTGTTGCCCTACAACAGAGTTTTTCCAATTGTTTGCAATTATACTTTTTTCTTTATTTTTCATTTCTAATTTAAAATAGCATTTGGAAATACTGCAAAATGGTTCTGGTCCCTCAAGCGGAATAGAAGACCCTTCTCTGGCCAAGCTGTCAGCCTTTTCATTGCCCTCTATACCGCAATGCCCAGGAACCCAGTAAAGATTAACTGAATTTTTTTGAGTTAGTTTTTCCAGGCAGTTGATACATTCCCACACTAATTTTGAAGAGCATGAGCATGAACTGTCATTAAAAATAGAGGAAATTTATCTTTCCCAAAAACGCAAAAAAAAACTAAACTTTGTGAAAAAGTTTGATGTGGTTTGTTCTTTATGCAATTTTTTCTTAAGCAAATCAAAATATTCCCTTCCAACAGTTTAAATATTTTTTTTTATCTTTGTATCATGGCTAATTTTAAGAACTTTTTCAAATTTCGAGGTTTAAAAGTTTTATTTTAATGTTTATGTCGTGACATGTCCTTTATGATATAAATTTCAAACTAAATTTCCAAATTACATTTTTTTTTGTTTCGATTATAGTCGTTTTACCATCTTTATGGCATTCGCGACTTTATCAACGTTGCAGTTGGCGGATCGTTATTGAAAAACTTATCCGGTACAACTGTGTTCGATGTTTACTCTTGGGCTCGAACTCGCGGACATCGGCTCAGGAGACAACAGACTTGCCAACTGAGCTATATCACAAGCCAAATTTCAAATTACATGAAACCAGAATTTGTTCAAACTTTACGAGTAAACTTTCTAACATTGTCGGGTTGGGAAAAAAATATTGCAGAACTTATTATTCACGATAACGACTTCGTTATTTTTTGAATATTTTGAAAGATTAAGTTAGTAAAACTTATAAATTAAAATAAGTCGTTCTTTTTGAAAAAAAATCTAGGAAAAAAATACAGGCTACTGTTTAACCCTCCAAAGCCGTTCGGGTCAATATGACCCGAAGCGCACATTTCAAACATCTTAATCATCATTCCAATATACTGATGAACTGGTAGAGTTGACAGACCAAGTATGTTCTATGAAAATAATGATCAAATTAACGCTAAAAAACTAAAATTTGAGTTTTTAAAATCGGTTCATTGAGAAATGATATACAGCTAAGCAAAGCAAAAACTGGATGTCGTTTTTTTAAAGTAAGACTTTTTTCTACCGGAAGATCTGTCATAGCGGTAAAAACTTTCATTGGACCCCAACATATTTATACATTGTCGGATAGATGGATTCTTGACAATTTCAAACATCAATGAAATAATTAAATACAGAAAAGCTGTCAGAAGTTATGAGTATTTTAAAAATAAAATTGATTTTTCGGACTTTTAACTTTCTGTACCAGTTTCTGAAATCCTGGTAATACAAATCGACTTTATTTTGAAATGATGAGTAATTAGAATAAATTACCTACACAATGAATATAATATCATCAAAATCGGTTAACATTTACAGCCAGGAGAACGACATCAAATTACAACGCATATTTCCAGGAAACGGATATTTAACGAACGGCTTTGGAAGGTTAATATCACGAATACAAGTACAAGTATACTACGAAAACATCAATACGCACCCACATAAGGAAAGATTAAAAAAGATGCAAATTTCTAAAATTTTTAGCTTGCGATGTTTAACCTCCCATTGATTTGTCATTTCTTGTTTTAGTAATATCAACATATAAAATGAAAAAAGGTGTAATAACATAATCACATAATCCTTTATGAAATTGAATATATCAAGAAACTCTATTTGAACCCCGAAGAGGACCAAAGATATTCATGAAAAACTAAATTTTCATTTTTTCGCAGGCGATGGAAATAATTAAAGAAACATGAGCTATCAAAGAACGAAAGAACATAAGCCGTAAATATCATGAATTTTTCGAAAAAGATACAACGGTTCACCGGCAGGACTTGAACCTGCAATCTCCGCTTCAGTACAACGGCACGTTAGCCAATTTCACCACGGTGAACGTGATGAAACCGGCGAACACGAGCAATCGAGCTCTGCCGATCAACTGCTGGACCTTCTATCGAAACACCATGTAGGTATATCCCGCATGTGATCTTTCCCGCTATTGATCTCTCTTGTTTCTCTAACCCCACCCATCGACTCGGGATTTTAGCCGAGCGAGCACATGGTCGATTACTTCGGGTTCTTTCGTTCTTTGATAGCTCATGTTTCTTTAATTCTTTCCATCATCTACGAAAATGTGATTATTTTCAAGTACAAAGATGTACCAAGCGATTTCATAACATCAGTATTGATTAATTTTCATGTTCCTCCCGAACAAAATGTCTCAAAATCCCATACAAACTTCAGGCTCGTTGAGCGACCCCTTCCCGTAATCCGATCTGGCCCAAATTTTGCATGAGACCTTTCACTAGGCATAAGACCAATTTAAGTCTGCAGCGCATAACTTTTCCAAATGTCAGGTCATTTGGGGCACTCTAATGAAAACCTTTATAAAACGTTTATCTATAGAATTTGCATGATTTTTGCTCAAGCTTAGGGCACCCTGATTAAAGGATCAGATCTCTTCAACTTTCAAAATATTTATACTATCACGAAAATGCTTCTTTTTTATTTACGGGTACATGTATCGATCTGACTTTTGCAGCATATAAACTTGAAATTTCATGCTGTCAGAAAATGCGAAGGCGGTGATCTGCAATTTTTTTCCAAAAAGGTATGATGAAAATAAGAAAGGGGATCAAGTATCCCCATTCTCCTCTACAGTACAAAATAAAACACAACACCTTAGGGAACTGAAAGAAACTAAAATTGTAGAATCTGGTCCAGTTTTTTGAAATTTATTTTATTTACAACATCCCACATTCGCCAGATCACGCTCCACTTGGTTTATGGGTTCCCGAAGGTCGTAATCGGTCGTTTCCAGGCGTTTCCATCATGGTCGACTAGGCAGACTTAAAATCACCACCTTATTAACGGGCTTATTGCCTTTTTTCGTGAGTGAATCATTTTTTTTTATTTTTAAATTTACGCAATGTTTGGATTACTTTTCTTCAACCATCATCAGATGCTCCCCAGAGTAACCCGAACTTTAAGTAAATTTTAAAATTAAAAAAATGATTCACTCACCAAAAAAAAGGCAATAAGCCCGTTTTTTAACAAAGATCGGAACCGTCTGTGCTCAAATAATCTAATTTCAATTTAATAGCTGGACGCTCGAATTGTATTTTATTTTAATTTGATAAGTTTTGAATTAAAAAAAAAAAGTATAAAAATTTGAGTTTTGCACCAGATATTCATTGAGATATGAAAAATCGTTTGGTAAAATAAGTTATTCAACTGATTTTAGCACATGCACTCCTCTGAACCCGAGCAATAAGGCCCCTGAAAATGCATCAAATCTACTCTTAAACTATAATAATGGGGCCATTTTTGTTAATTCTTCAGTTTTTTTATTTCTTTATATTGAATTAAATTAGGTCTTTTGAGCATCGGAGCTATGCTACAATGAAAGGTGATATGACTTATAAAATAGTTATTGCTTTGCAAGCATTAACTTTGTTCCAATTAAAAATTGTTATAATTTTAAAGCATTTTCATTATAACTTCAACTTCAGGTTGCCAGATTGCCCGGTTTTATGTGGATTTTCCCGGATATTTAATACAAAATTTGGGAACAGTTCAGCCAATTCCGGTTGCCCGGATTATGCCCGGATTTGTTCACTTTATTTGGCAATTCAATTAAAAAAACAAATTGTACAGTAATTTAATAACGAATTTTTTTTGAACAAGTTTTATAAAAATTATCATGTAATTTTTTTTAGAAGCCTTTAGTACGATTTAAAACCTGGCGATATATTTTGATGCAAAAATTTATTTTTCAATTTTTCTTGATTTGTTTGAGTTCTTTTCGAGTTTTGACCCAATTTGCCCGAATATTGCCCGGATTTTTGGTTATCAATTTTGAAAACAAATGTCCAGATGTTGGCAGGTTTCTATATAAAATTGCCGGGATTTGCGCGGCCCAGCTACGTGCTGAAAAAAATCTGGCAACCTTACTCTTTCTGCATTACGTTTTGACATTCTTGGTTATCATTATCATTTTGATCCGGCTTTTCAGATTTCCGATGATGTAACGTACATTCTTTCCTGATTTGGATTCAAACCATTAAGCAAACAAAAAGCCTTGCTCTGTTTTCTGAGGATACAATATTTGAATTTAATTTTTTGATGATGTTGAACGCTCGGCTGTCGTGACTTAACAGTAACTGTGTCGAAAAATCGATACAGAAATCTTGAACAAAAAAAAAACTTTCCCACTGTATCGTCAGCTGCAAATATTTGCCAAAAAGTTTATCTTGTAAACCCGATGCGACCGGCACACGTCCAACACAAACACACCTTTGTGGGCCAAATTGTGGCTACACTTTTTTGGAAGCTTCATGTTACCTGAAGCGCACAAAAACCACTCAAAATCCGACACAGATGTGCAGAATTGGTTGAAGGTTTTGTATTCTTAAATCGAACAGCTCCAACCTAATACGTTTCCTCCTGGGAGCGGCATTGAATGAAAATGATCGGAAGCAAGAAAATATATCAAAACGATTGTTTGTAGAAGCTCCAGATGGATTGATGTTTTTCTTTTTATTTTTTGTCAACCAGCCCATCATTCAAAGGCAGATGACTTTGAATTGATTCGAAGGTTGTACAAAGAAAAATTTGTCCTTCGAGATGAAGATATTAAATAAAAGTTCAGGGGGATAGGGATAAGTTTGTCATTCAAAGGTCACGGTTTTTTTAATCAGAAAAACTTTCAGATGAGAAAAATTTGAATGATGATAGTTACAATCATACACGAACTTCACACTTTTAAATAGTCTTGTTTTAACCTTCTAAACAAAAGTAGTAGCAAAAATTGTACATAATTGTTTTTCAACAGTCACGTTTCTAGAATAACGTACAAGCAGTTCGAGGATAAATTTTATTTGATGTTTACATACATAACAAAAAGTTCATTTTGATCAAAATCAAGCAGCATGTAAACTGTACGGACGTAGGTTCCGTTGTACGATGTCCCAACGATTAGGGTCCCAAACGGTGAGTAAAATCCGGGTAAACAGCAACAACTAGGTCATCGAATTTGACCAGCGATGGCGGAGCGAAGTAGAGGCCGAGCACAAACGAATTTTCGGTGGCAAAAAGCGTCCGATGCGCGCGAGTAGGTTTGCAAAAGTGAATTTATTGAAGCAAATAAATATTTACATGTCACTTACACAACTAAGGTTTCAATTCACGTATCACTTTTCTGTCAAATATTCTCACTCTTATTCTATGTTGTGAGTGTGCAGTGTTGGTAGTTCATTTAATGTGTTTATGTTTTGTGTTGAGTGAAAAAGTGTAGGGTAAAGTTCATGTTTGTGTTAAATATTTACATAATATTTGTTCCCTTAAAACTAGTTCACTTGACATTCGTAATCAACTTCAAATTTTTGTAATTAGTCGTATCGTTTCTCGCTGCTCGTGTGACTGCGTCGGAACACATTGGTTTTCCAATTAATTAATTATAAAAACATTGGCCATCAATCAGAAGCTGTGGCATTCATTGAGTTCATCGGAAATGTTAATAGCATTCCCAAACAGGATTTGAAATATCCGATGGTTTAAATTCCGTGAGTGATATTACACATATTTTCATCTATAAGGGAAACTATTTTTAATACTTTTTCCAAATTCACTAATTATGAGAGACGTTGTGTTAAAGATCACGAGAGACAAAACGCAGTTAATTAAAAACGCCTTTGACCGTTTGGTTGGCAGGCAAACAAATGTTGAAAAAAAAATCAACATAATGCTCGCTCAGTTTTCGTATTTTTTTTTGCAAATTTACCAAAAAAAACATCCATTTTTGAACCTCTCCCGCTACGTGGCACAGATGATGGATGATTCGCTTTATGATTAATAAATCTCTCTGCCCTCATTTTCATCTCGTTTTACGAGCATTGCCCTAGTTTTTCTTCACTTTTCATTAAGATGAGTTTTGTTGGGGCAGCGTAATGTCGCTCGAGCAGATTTGGTTCGCAGGAATTCGGTGTTCACAGTGTGTGTTGCTACCAGATGACTCCCCCAAATAGGGTAGGATGTTGTACAAAGGCCTTTTCCGAGAAATTTGAAAATGATGGTTTTGTCTCCATGTCATGGTTTCAAATTACTTTTTGATTACTTTTTCTGGGATATAAATTCATCTCAGGTGTCCAATTTAATTTCAGAACAACCAATCATAGAATGTTTTAATGTTTTGATAGATTATCAAATTCATCAAATTCATCAAATTTGAATTGAAAATTTAAATCCAAAAAATCATCGCTCTAAACTACAACTCTTCAACTCCACAAGGCTTAGAAATAGAAGAGAGGTGGCAATGACTCAAGAAGCCCTTCATCAAAATAGAAAAAGTTCAAAGAACAATCTTTGAGCCTTTTGTAATTTTTAAAATTTAATTTGAAAACATTTTTGACCATAAAAAAGTACAATTGCAATTTAAAAACACGACTTCCATGTTTTCAACCTTGCATAATTTGCAATTAATAGTTTTGACTGTTCAGATTCTTCATCGTAGACCCAAATTTCAAAATCCATGAAAACATTCCACTAAGCTTACAAACATGAGAAAAACAAATGGTGAGCGATGAAATTGCTCCATAAAAGGTGTTTGAAAAAAAAAACATATTTTTATGAAGATCTACCGAAATCTGGATGGAAAAAGAGACCAAGAAACCGGAATAAAGAGGTCAGTAGCTCTTTATTTCTTTAAACCTCTGAAAATGTAAATTTTGTTGCGTTGTAATATTTATGTAGGAGAAATTGGAGTTTCTTCAAACATTAAATTTTTTTAAAAGTAGTTTCTCGGAAAACTTATTTTTTAACAAATGCAAATATTTGAAAAAGATCTGTTTTTTTGTGTCTGGAACTATTAGAAATCATGATAAAAAATTATTTCACGTTTATATCACATCAATACACAACAAACAACTGATACTTTGTTTAACCTTTAAAGTCATGATATCAAACTAAAAGACAAAATAAAAATTGAATATAAAATCACTAATTCAAAACGATAAATCAAAGTATATAGTTTGGAACCAAGTAATGAAGTGGGGTGAATTAATTAACAATAAAAGCTCAATTCAGATATTTTGAATTCAAATATAGTCCTGAATAAGCAAGAACTGGATGAGCAAGAACTTGATTAGCGAGAAACCTTTCTAAGTGAGAGAATTCGCTAGGGTCTGTTATTTTTTATACCTGCCATGTTGATAAAAAGCCCAAGGAAATTGAAGAGACTATCACTGCCAAACAAGTATTTTCGACCCTAATTTTAACTATATATATGTCCCTGAGCCCATATAAAACTAAAATTGGATAAGTGAGAAAACACTCTAACACTCCCCAAAGGAGTTTTGCACAAGGACTGCCGAGAAAAAAAGTGGAAGCGCCAGATCTTGAGCCTTATGTCCAAGGTTGCCGAAAAAATTCCTTGGTTTTGCGGAATAAAATTCTGACTTTCTGTGTTCTGTGATCACTTAAGAAATATAAATTAAGATTATCAATCTCAGCATGATTTTTCAAAACAAAGTTAGAAATCCACAATTTATGTTGACACAATTTTATAATTTTGAAAATACGTACAAAATTTAAAAAAATATGTAAAATCTTTGAATTGATTAGTCCACAAATTGGGCTAAGGGGGCATCCATAAATTACGTAACGCTCTTAGGGGGGGGGGGGGGAGGGGGTAAGCTCGAGCGTTACGAATTGTGACATAGAGGAGGGGGAGAGGTACGCTCATCGTTACGTCACGATTTTTTCCTTCAATTTTTTTCATGCAGGTCGTGCAAATTTTGCAGAATGATTCCTTTCCTCTTCAGATAGACTCCTTGAAATGTGCATTGAATATACGTGAAATAACCGTTGGAAAACATTTACCCCCAAGAACTCCATTTAATCTTAAGACGGAAATTTAACTATTTTTTGTCAATTAGTTAAAAAAATGCAATTTTGGTTATTCCGACGAATATTTTTAAATGGAGTATATTTTGCATAAAAAGTTATGCTCCTTGAACAAAATAAAGTAAACAAGATACCTAGATCATCAGTTAACAAGCACAGCACAACTCGTAATAAGACAATCAATTCATTTTATCAGAGAGTTACCTTCAATGAGTGCTAAGAAACGATTTGGATAGATAGTATTTCCGTTTCGAGATCGTTTATAACATTTAACAGAATTTTTTTTTTTTTACTTTCGAAAATCAGTATTTAAAGACATGAGAAGATCAGGGGGGGGGGTAATTATCAGCGTTACGTAATTTTCATAGGGGGTACGTTGAAGCGTTACGATTTGTGACATACGGGGGGAAGGGGGTCGAAAAAGTGCATTTTTTGCGTTACGTAATTTATGGATACCGCCTAATGCCACTCGAGATTTAGTTTAGGTTAGTTTGATGGTCTACTCATATCCACCTTAAATCGTCAATCCTAAATACTTTTCTCAGATAAAGACGTTTGAAAAAAAAACTTGAGAAGTGGCTATGCTATTTTCTGAATTAAAAAAGTGCATGTTACAATTTTTGACTGCTTGATCCATTCATTACGAAGATCAAGCCTTTTTCTATCGAAAAGCCTAAAATCTCGTTTCTTCGATCATTTCTCTGGTCGGTATTTTGGACCACCAGGTTTCTATTTTGTAGCACCCTCTGGATCAATTTTGGACCACCTTTAAACTAAATAATTTTTTTTTTCGAAATTTTGCTATATTTACGACAGCGATTGATGCGCAATAATGAGAATAATTCAGTTAATCTTTTCCTTTGTTATTCTTGTAGTCAAGTTTGGTTTGTTTGAGTACCTATTGTTAACATCCTGTTTGATTTTTACAGTTCGTAAATTTAGTTTGCTAACTCCTAAGATTTTAAGAAAATACCGGTTTGTTTCAAAGTACACCTAGGTTTTTTTTTACGCGGTTTTTTTTTACACGGTTTTTTTTTTACACGGCTTTTTTACACGGTTTTCGGGAATTAACACGGTTTTTTTTTACACGGTTTTCGCGAATTAACACGGTTTTTGAGAGAAAATATTCTAAGTCCTTTTCAAAGGAAAACACTTAGAATCTTTTTGAAGTTGAGAAAATCTTAGCTCTGAGACTAAGAACGTGGAACATGAGACCCCTGAGACCTGAGACATGAGACTTGGGACCTGAGACCTGAGACCTCAGACACGAGACACGAGACACGAGACATGAGACTTTAGACCTGAGACATAAGACTTGAGACCTGAGACCTGAGACCTGAGACATGAGACATTAGACCTGAGACATTAGACCTGAGACATTAGACCTGAGACATTAGGCATGAGACATGAGACTTTAGACCTGAGACATGAGACTTGAGACCTGAGACATGAGACCTGAGACCTGAGACCTGAGACATGAGACATGAGACATTAGACTTGAGACATTAGACCTGAGACATGAGACTTTAGACCTGAGACATTAGACATGAGACATGAGACCTGAGACCTGAGACCTGAGACATGAGACATGAGACATTAGACCTGAGACATTAGACATGAGACATTAGACCTGAGACATTAGACATGAGACATGAGACCTGAGACCTGAGACCTGAGACATGAGACATGAGACCTGAGACCTGAGACCTGAGACATGAGACATGAGACATAAGACCTGAGACATGAGACCTGAGACCTGAGACATGAGACATGAGACATGAGACCTGAGACATGAGACATGAGATCTGAGACAATAGACATGAGACATGAGACCTGAGACCTGAGACATGAGACCTGAGACATGAGACATGAGACATTAGACCTGAGACTTGAGACATGAGACATGAGACATTAGACCTGAGACATGAGACCTGAGACATTTGACATGAGACATGAGACCCAAGACATTAGGCATGAGACATGAGACATTAGACCTGAGACAGTAGACCTGAGACCTAAGACCTGAGACATGAGACCTGAGACATGAGACATATGACCTGAGACTTGAGACCTGAGACCTGAGACATGAGACATGAGACATGAGACATGAGACATGAGACATTAGACATGAGACTTGAGACATGAGACATTAGACCTGAGAGACCATGTCTCATGTCTCATGTCTCATGTCTCATGTCTCACGTCTCATGTCTCATGTCTCATCTCATGTCTCATGTCTCATGTCTCATGTCTCATGTTTCATGTTTCATGTCTCATGTCTCATGTCTCATGTCTAATGCCTAATGTCTAATGTCTAATGTCTCATGTCAAATGTCTAATGTCTAATGTCTAATGTCTCATGTCTCAAGTCACACGTCTAATGTCTCAGGTCTAATGTTCCATGTCTCATGTCTAATTTTTTTTTTTTTTTTTTTTTTACAAGATGGAAATTTGACTTCAAACCATAACAGCCGGGTGTTTGCTGCCGTGTGTGGGTTCGTCCCACTAAAACCACCTTGGGCTTCGTGTGCCAGATGTGCCCCTTGGTTTCACCCTATGATACTACATCAAGGGGTAGGCTGTGCTCATGCACTTATACATCTCACCCTTTTCCTCTTTCTCAATTTTTCCTCAATTTCTCCTTGATAATCGTTCTGCTTTATCCTTTTCCTCCTTCTCCTTTTCCTCTATCGTCAACTTCAGACTGGTACGGAAGACCCCGAAACGTGTGCCGGTTAGGTAACGCTTTCATAATAACTCACACCCGTCACAGCATCCACTATCCCGGGGACCTCGAAACGTGTGCCGGTTAGGTAACGCTTTCAAAGTAACTCGCGCCCGTCACAGCAACCACTTCCGCAGGATTTCTAACCACCAAGGCATGGCCGATTGAGAAACTACCAAGCTAGAATCCCGACACGACCACCCCGAATGGTATCTCCGCTTCCTTTTGCTGCAGGAAAGATCGTAGCTGAGTACGTGAGACCTTTTAAGTCCCACCACACGTATGAGTCCAGATTAGGGTTATACCGCGCCCTAAGATCGCGTTCCTTTGAATTGAAGTGTCATACGAGGCCCAAGACCTTTCATTAGCTTGTCAAATTTGGTTGACTATCTCGCTCTCTCCGTTCATCATCTTTCCTGATCCTTATCAGATCGCGCATGATTTGCGAGATTTCGTCGACTATAGCACGCCATGACTGTTCGTCGCGACACATTTCACTCACTATGTTTTCAGCGTTCAAATTTTGAAGTTGTTGACGCCTTGAATTGAACCTGGGGCAGACAAAGATAGCATGTTCTGCCGATTCCTCCGTCTTTACGCATTCCGGGCAATAAGGCGAGCTGATAAGCTTAAACCGATGAAGGTATTGCTTAAAGCACCCATGACCCGAAAGGAACTGCGTCAGGTAGAAGTTGACCTCTCCATACTTCCGATTTACCCAGTCTGAAAGTCTCGGGATTAGCCTATGCGTCCATCTTGCGTTGTTCGATGCGTCCCATTGCTCCTGCCACTTGAGCATTGACGCTGCTCGTTGAATATTACGCACTCCTCTAACAGCTCTTGCTTTGTAACATTCCATATCCTCCGCCAGAGTTATGTCGATGGGAACCATGCCCGCGATGACAAAAGCTGCATCTGCTGATATGGTCCTGTACGCACAGGAAACTCGCATGGCTATCAACCGATGTGTGCTCCGTAATTTGGATCTGTTGCGCTCTACCTCTATCGCGGAGCTCCAGGCCGCTCCTCCGTATCGTAGTTTCGACAGTGCTACGCTCGCAAGGAGACGTCTCTTGCTACTCTTTGGACCATGGCAGTTCGGCATAATCCAGGCCAATGAATCTATGACTTTCGAAGCACTTTCGCAACAGTATTTGACATGCGCACCAAAACTTAAGCGATGATCGACCATTACTCCAAGGTATTTCAGCTGCTGTTTCGAAGATGTCGTGTGCCCTCCAACAGTAATCTCCATGTGCGGCACAACTCTTTTATTGGTCACGAGCAGAACTTCAGTTTTATGGTGAGCTATCTGAAGCTTAACTCCCTCCATCCAGATGCCAACCCTTTCTACGGACACCGTTGCAAGGTCTTCTACCTCCTCGATTGTTTCGCCGGTAATCATGAGCACGATATCGTCAGCAAATCCGACTATCTGCACGCCTGCTGGTAGTTTCAGCGTTAACACCTCATTATACATGGCATTCCAAAGCACAGGTCCGAGTATGGAACCCTGTGGAACACCCGCTGTTAGGGCAGTAGATCGTATCCCAGTTTCGGTTTCGTACGTCAGGATTCGATTTTCGAAGAAGCTTCCTATTATCCTGCAGAGAGTATTGGGAACAAGCATCCTGTGAAGCGTTTTGGCAATCGCTTCCCAGCTGGCATTGTTGAAGGCATTCTTAACGTCGATCGTCACAATGGCGCAGTGACGAACACCTGTTCGCTTCTTTTTATATGCGCGCTTCGCGTACTCTGTCACCATACGGATGGCGTCCACCGTAGATCTCCCTTTCCGAAAACCGAACTGTCTGTCCGACAGTCCACTTCCGCCTTCTGTGTAGATAATAAGTCTGTTTAATATTATCCTCTCCAGTAGCTTACCAAGGGTGTCCAGCAGACAAATGGGTCTATATGATGATGGATGCCCTGGGGGTTTCCCGGGTTTCGGTAGTAGCACCAACTTCGCCGTTTTCCACGAATTGGGAAAAGATCCTTCGTCGAGACACTTTTGTAGCACCACTCTGAAGATATCCGGAATGGTCTGTACCGCCACCTTCAGCACTGCATTTGGGATTCCGTCCGGACCAGGGGCCTTATTCACCGCAAGTTTCTTAGCGATAGCCACGAGTTCTTCGTTCGTTACTGGCTCGATGTCGTGGGCACCCGCGTCGTACGGGGTAAGTGGCCACTGCGTCGGGCCATGCTGCGGGAAAAGATGTGCAACGATCTCTCTCAGTTTTTCCGGACACTTTTCGGTCGGCGACCTTGGGCCACCGAATCTCGCCAATGCAACTCTATAGGCTTGGCCCCATGGGTTATCATCTACGCTCTGGCATAACGCTCTGTAGCAGTTTTCTTTGCTTGTTTTAATAGCTCGCTTAAGTGCCACCCTGGCTGCTCGGTAAACGGCACCTCTCGTTTCTCTGTCGGCTTCATTTCTCGCCCGTTGAGCTCGTCGTCTCGCTTTTAGACAGCTAGTACGAAGCTCAGCTATTTCTGAAGTCCACCAGTAAGCCGGTCGTCGCCACCACTTCGGTGTATTTCTTCTGGGCATGGTCATGTCGCACACCGCTACCATCATTTTCGTCAGCTGCTCAGCATTATGGACCTGGGATGAGTCCTGCATGTATACAGCTTCGGTGCACACTTCCTTGTCGAACACTTTAGTCTTCCATCTCCGCTCGTGCACTGGCAGCTGCCTTACTGCCACCGGATATCGGTTTCCTACGCTATAGCGTATCGCCTGGTGATCGCTGTGGGTATAATCGTCACACACTCTCCAATTCATATCAGTTTTTAATGATGGACTCGCAAAGGTGATATCGATCACTGACGTTCTGTCTGGTAATCCATGCTTGCGATAGGTGCTGATGGATCCAGTGTTGCACAGCTCAACTTCCAGTCTTGCGAAGGACTCTAGTAGACTGTGGCCCCTAGGGTTGTTGCACCTACTACCCCAGTTTACCGCCCAGGCGTTGAAGTCTCCTCCTATTACAACAGGGGCCTTTCCTGCCAGTTCGTGAGTGAGTTCATCCAACATTGTGTTGAACTCCCCGATCGTCCATCTTGGTGGAGCGTAGCAGCTACAGAAAAAGATGCCGTTAATTTTGGCAATCACGAATCCGTCCCGAGAATCTACCACTATCTCCTGGATAGGAAAACGTCCCGTGGCGTAGACAGCAGCTGAGCCAGACCTGTCCGCTGCCCAATTACCGTTTCCAGACGGGATTCTGTATGGTTCTGATAAAAGCGCCACATCACACTTCTTTTCGCCTACCGTTTGCTCCAGCAGAAGCTGTGCAATCTCGCTATGGTTGAGGTTTAGCTGGATTATTTCCAGTTTTACTGGCTTGCCTTTGCCTTTATATATACCGGACAATCCAAGCCACCAGTTTCGTGGGCATTTCCATCCTCCTGCTTGCATAGCATACATTTCGGCTGTTTTTTGCATTCTCGAGAGAAGTGTCCCTCTTCACCGCATCTTCGACAGCATCGTGACCGGTCGGGTCCGTTGCAGCTTCGGGATAGATGACCAAAATCCCAGCAGTTGAAGCAGCGTTGCATCTGCTTCGGTATCCTGGGTGCGGTTCTAAAATGCCCTATTGACCACCCTACTCATACACTTCCTATCGTCAGTAGCGTGTTGGCCGCTGTTGGTGAGAGGCGAATCGTTGCAATCTGCATTCCACCGTACGCCTTTCTTAATTTTATAGCTACCGATTCGTTGCTCATGCCAGGTATGCTAGAGAGAGCTTTCTCGAGCTCCTCTGCAGTGGTAAACTCATCAAGGTCCTTACATTCAATGGACGCGATCTGTGATAGCGCTCGGACAGTCGCTTCATCGCCTAGGGTGCTTTCGACAAGCTCCTTGAAGTCAGCGCTTTTTACCGCCGGGTCTTTTTTTAGCTCGAAGAGCAGTTCGCCTTTTTGGGTGCGTCTTGTTTTGGTGACGCTCTCGCCAAGAGCAGATAACTTTGGCTCTGCGCGTAACTTCCGGAACAAGTCCGCATACGTTGTGCCTTCTTTCGCTTCCACGATAAGCGCATCACCCCTGGACATCACCCGTTGAGGTTTGGGTTTTGGGGGTGGTTCTGGTTTCGTAACGACCTTTCTTTTTACGTTCTCCTTCCTATTGCGAACCATTCGCCAGCCTCCAGCACTGCTTTCACCGTCGACATCCTCATAATCCGTGCCCCTCCTTTTTTTGGAGGAATCGTTCACGACGGGGGAGTCGCGGTCTCTTTTTGCGGTTTTTCTTGGCTTGGACTCCTTCGAAAGTCCTTGAGAAGCAACCAATTTTGCTTCCTCCAGGTCCTTCTCTGCAGCCTCGGCCTTCCGCACCAACTCCGTTCGTTCCTTGACGGCACTCTGCAGGAGCACCATCAATTTCGGCACCCAGGTCTTGATGTGCGTGTGCACGTTGTTGGTGCTTCGCACAAACTCCTGCATCTTGTCGACCATGTCGGCTGCCTCCAAAAGGCCACACTTTTTGATGCCCCTTGGTGCACCTCTTCCTGCGATTGGGACCTGCTCCTCTTGCTGGGAACTGCTGAGGTTTTCAGTGGACCCATCCGCGACCGGGCTTCTTCCCGCTTCCTTGGCAACCTCCCTGCCAATCTCCTTTCCTAGCTCCTTTACTACTTTGCTCAGTAGAGGAGACCTAAGGAGTCCTCTCCTAGCAAAGACCTCCGTCTGAGTTCTTCTGCTTTCTCCTCCTTCGTCCGAGCTAACATCAGTTGTCTCGACGTTCTTTCTGTTTTTAGTGTTGTTGTTTAAGTTCATGTTTAGTCCCACGAGTAGCTAGGGAAATATACGGTCCACTGCGCCAGTGCCCTGCTTTAGCGCAGCAAGGACTTCATTACTGTGGGGTGCGTCCTGGTGCCCCACAGGCTACCGTTTGCGACTGACACATTTTCGACCCGCCAGCCTTCCACCTCATCAGCACGGTCTTTCGCATAGAGGCGTTTTCACGCCCCCATGAGCGGCACACTTTGGGTAATCTTGGGTCGTTGTATCCAATAGGTTCCGTTAGAAAAGTCCGAGTTCGTTGCGTATGTCTTCATCCGTAGGGGGGTTTCGTCGATTCCGTTTGCATAGTCCATTTCCGTAGCATGTGTCTTTATAAGAGGGGTTTGTATCAGTTCCGTTCGCATAATCCATTTCCGTTGCATATGTTATCGTTGGAAGAGGGGATGGTTCCGATTTGTTCCGGGTGCATAATCCGAGTTCGTTGCGTAGGTCAGGGGGGAGTTTTGCTGCATTTAGTCGCCTCTTACGACATGGGTCAGCGACCCCGGGGTAGTATTCTAATGCCGTTACCCCACAGTCTCATGTCTAATGTCTCATGTCTAATGTCTAATGTCTAATGTCTCAGGTCTCATGACTAATGTCTAATGTCCAATGTCTAATGTCTAATGTCTAATGTCTAATGTCTAATGTCCAATGTCTAATGTCTAATGTCTAATGTCTAATGTCTAATGTCTAATGTCTAATGTCTTATGTCTAATGTCTCATGTCTCATGTCTCATGTCTCATGTCTCATGTCTCATGTCTCAGGTCTCAGGTCTCAAGCCTCAGGTCATATTTCTCATGTCTCATGTCTCAGGTCTCATGTCTCAGGTCTCAGGTCTCAGGTCTCAGGTCTACTGTCTCATGTCTCTAATGTCTCATGTCTCATGCCTAATGCCTTGGGTCTCATGTCTCATGTCTAATGTCTCAGGTCTCATGTCTCAGGTCTAATGTCTCATGTCTCATGTCTCAAGTCTCATATCTCATGTCTCATGTCTAATGTCTCAGGTCTCATGTCTCAGGTCTCATGTCTCATGTCTAATGTCTCAGGTCTCATGTTTTGTGTCTCAGGTCTCATGTCTCAAGTCTCAGGTCTAATGTTTCCTGTCTTAGGTCTCATGTCTCAGGTATCAGGTCTCAGGTCTCAGGTCTTTAGTCTCACGTTTTAGGTCTCAGGTCTCAGGTCTCAGATCTCAGGTCTCTGGTCTCAGGTGTCATGTCGAAAGTCTCAGGTCTCACGTATCAGTTCTCAGGTCTCATGTCTCAATTGTCAGGTCTCAAGGCTAAGGTACCAGTTCGTAAGTCTCAGATCTCAGGTCTCATGTCTTAAGTCTAAAGTCTCAAGTTTCAGGTCTCAAGTCTCAGGTCTCAGGTGTCAGGTCTAAGGTCTTAAGTGTCTAGTTACATGTCTTATTGTTTCAAGTTTCAAAGCTGCATAAATTTAAAGGTCTTTTTTTACACGGTTTTCCGCAATTAGCACGGTTTTTTTACACGGTTTTCGGGAATTAACACGGTTTTTTTTTACACGGTTTTTTTTTTACGCGGTACGTATATCAGTGTAAAAAAAGACCTAGGTGTATGTCCAAATTGAACGGGATTCTTAGCATGTTTCTTAAAAGAACTGTTTTTGAAATGGAAGATATAGGCTGAATTTTTCAACCGATTTCTTTGAAAACTTGTGTCGGATTGTAAATCATAATGATTTTTGTAATAAGACTGTTATAACCATGTTTTTTAAAGTAAAAACTAAAATAAAATGCTACGCCCATAGAAGAGGTTGCAAAAATCCAATGCCTATTTAGCATATTTCTGTGCCGATTTTGCGCTGAAATGTGCACTGTGCCGAAGACGGTATGTTTGAAAAAACGTAACTGGCATAAGGACTCGGCTCCCAACCGAAATGATGACCACTACATTCAAGCGAAACAAGAAAAACATTTTATTGGTTTTCTTTCCTATTGGATAATTCATCCCAGAAACAAGAAAATAAAAATTAAAACCACAGGCGCCGTAGCGAGAATCGAACTCAAATTACCAATTATATCGTCTTGCCAGTCCGACATTTTAACCAGTGTACTATTTGAGCTTCATGCAGGATGAGGGATATTTGTCATAGCCTTTCTGTCACCGATCAATCATAATAAAAACGCACAACGGCGGCTTCCCGGCGTTTGGCCTCCTTTCAATGCATTCCTTTGTCTTGTGAAGGAAACGGGAAAGGGAACGGGAGTGAAGGAACGGGAAACCCATTGAATGAGAACTGTGCTTTGCTTACTGTCTGCTATTACATACACACGCTACATATACACAGCTGCCAAAGCCGGGCAGCTTGGCTGGTGGAAGAAATATTTTTGTTGTTGCTTTTGCTACACACGCACAGTGCTCGGTTCGCTGGCTCCTGGTTTTGGCCGGTATTTATTTCTATCCTTCTTCGTCTTGTGATGCGATATGGAGGGACGTGAATTCGTTTTTATTTTGTTTCTTTCAGACATACGCAATTCGGTTAACTTGGGAGGTTAATGCCGGTGGGAGCAAATCGAATCAGCACCGGTCGCGTTATCTTCTTGTACCAATGATGCCGCCATTGGCACAGAGGCTGAATTGTGGGTGTATGTCCATAATTTGGAACACTTTTTCCAGTGTGTTCCTAATGTTGGGCAGAGTCAAAGTTTTTCAAAGAATATTGAGGTTATAGCGTGTTTTTTAAATGAATATGATTGACATAAAGTTGTTAAAGCTAATTTTATCTTAACTTTATGTTCAATTAACTGTAAAATAAAAGGTTATTAGTTACACGATAATTTTGTTTAACTTTAGAGTATTTTGAAGCGTTATCTATATGTCAAAAATATATTTTTGAACAACAATTTTTATAAGAAGCCCGAAGAAATTCTGTAAATAGACATGGAATTACACAGGTTAAAGAAACTATGACTACAATTAAATTTAAAGATGCTTTTAATATAAAAGCTATATGCATATTCCAAGAAATAGTTATCCATATTCATGACTTGATGAGCATTTTACAAAAGTTCTAAGAAAATAGTTGTTCAAAAATACAAAAGATCTTATTTGAACCATTAAACCATTTGCAAGAACAACGATTTGATTTTGAAATAACATATCATTATGTTTAAATTAATACAGTAGAAGAAAGTTATCCTGGATGTGCCTCTCGAATTGAATGCGTCTGCAGCCGTTCAAAAAACAAATTCAATCAATGAATTTTGAGGGTGATACGCTTTGAACACCAGGTTTGTAACAGATTTATAAATATATAAACCAAAAAAATAAAAAAAAATTGTTTAGACAACTAGTGATGTAATATTTTGACCTTTTGTAAATGCACAAAATATTTTGACCTTTAAAAATTATACGAAAACCAAACTTTAAACAAAAATTTGGATTTCTTATTAATTAAACACCAAAAGAGCAACAAATTTAAGGTCTTCATGAAGGCTTAGTAATGATTAGAAAGTAGAATGGTGGAGATTTTTTTTTATCACCTCGAGCAGCGAATACAAGAATGTTTTTGTAGGCCCATTCATGTTTGTAAAATTTCACTATCCAAAAACAGGAAAAATGGAATACATTTAAGATTTTATCATTTATACTTTGAATCAAGGCTCTAATCAACATCTCAAGAGAGATCAGAAGTTCTCAAAACTGATTTTATAAAGTTTTCAAATGGATGAACTGAATTTAAAATATGGCAACTCCTACTTTTGCTATATTCTATAAATAATTAAAACGTAGATTTTTATTAATAACAGCTTTGTCGTATAAAAATATCAGTTTCTAGCGATTTCAATTAAATTTCAAGAAAATATTGCCAAAGAAAGTATTTTTTTTTTTTCAACCAAAATCAATAGGCGCATTAAACCTGCACGATTTGAGGATCGACAATTTAGACAACTTTTACAATAAAATCGTTTTCTCGTAAATTGCAGTAAATTTAATCATAGAAATTGTTCCAACATATAACAGTTGTCGCTCAAGTGTATTTATAATTTTTATACATATATTTCAATAACGATTGAAGAGCAACAGGAAAACGTCTTGGAGACTGCATCAAACCAGGTAAATCGCAATTTGTCACATGTAATGGGCGTTGGTAGTCCAAAGCTTCTCAATTCGTCCGCAAATCGGAGACCAATTTGAGAAACTTCCACGCGAAATGAGAAATGGAAAAAATCTGAATAAATACGTTATAAACTTTTTTGTATTTATGCCACTAAATTTTCTACTTATTCAAATATAATAAATGTTAAATAAAAAAAAATGGTGAAAAAAACAAGTTCCAACTGAAAAATGAAAAGCTTGATTTTTTATAAGCTTAACATGCACTTCTTTCTTCAAAACTGGCATAAACGAATTTGGTGAAGAATTTTAATAAGCATGTTTTCTCTGGTCATATTTCAAAAAAACATTTTGAAAGTTATGATAAAAAGTATGTTTTAAGAATTTCCTCATTAAACTAATAAGAAACATATAAATATGCAGAATGAGCAACGAATAATGTAATATTGGGTACGCTGATGCACTTTTCCTTTATATGTCCATAATTAGGAACACATATGACGTATGTTAACAATTAGGACAATAAGTGCCACATTAGTAACATCGACACACTTTAAAAAAACACATTCGTTTTCGACAATTAAAGCTTAAAAGGATTTTTACAAATTTGGAACTCATGTATCAAAAAAGATTATGTCTTACAATTGAAGATTTTGCTTAATCTTATCAAATCTAAAAACCCCTGACTGAATATAGCGAAATTAGTCACACCCACCGTAGTATGTTTCAAATGTTTTGAAAATTTCGACAGGGCACTGCAATCTCGACGAAATTTGTTCTGCATTTTTAAATTCTGGCCAATTGGCTTATCTTCAGGATCAATTTTTAGAACGCAATTTCCTTCATGTGACCCTATGATTGGTTAAGAAAGTCTGACATCAATTGATTCATTTTGACTTCCAAAACTTTGATTTGGTTTGGCTTCAGTTCTGTAAAATACATCGATTCAAAAAAGATATAAGTTTTCGAGAACCAATCCGAACGCGGATAAACGTTTTCACGCGCTCAAACACCAGAAATTTGATGTTTTGGAGTTTTGAAGGTGTCGTGTTTGATATTGAAGATTTTGGTAGAAGTATTTATTTTATTGTTACATTTATTATATTTGAAAATTTCTCCTCAGCTTAGCACGCTCAAGATTAGCCAAAAATGTAATAGCACGTATTTGGTCTTTAATGTGTTGGCTAAACGTATTTTGTTAACTTTATACATATGTTTATCTATATTTCTGGAAAATATTTGATGTTCCGCCATGCGCGATTTTTGATGAAAGGGGTGGGGGGGGGGGGGGGGGGGAGAGAGAGAGAGAGTTAATGGGAGAAGGATGCGGCACTGTACTAAGTTTGAGGTATTTTAAAAATGTCGAAATTTGAGAAGAAATTTTAACTTTTTCAACGCATTTGCTCTTTAAACATTTTTCTAAATATACTTGAAGTATATCTGATTTTTCGATATTCTTTGATACAACTATAATCTGCGAATCTACAGTTTTTAATACGAGAAAATTTTGATAAAAAGGTTATTTTAGTATTTCGTATACCAGAAAGTTCGAACAAATAATGACTAATGAGCTCATTAAAGAATCTCTCGTTATAAATGTCATTTAATAAATAAAAATAAGGCCGGAAAAAATTTCAATTCTTTCTTTTGTAACTCGAAGTTGAAACATCGCCCGGAAGGGGGGGGGGGTGTAGGAGGTATAAAAAAATTATAAAAACAAATAAATTGGAATAAAATGCACGATAGTTTGTATGCCACAAAATTGCATACTATATCTTTGCACAAACTATATAAATCAAGTATTTTTCATTGAAAAATTCAATAAAATCTAGAATACAAAAGGTGATAACTCCCATCCTCAACAATTTGTTTAATGGTCTTGTAATGATTGGGATATTTGATAATTATTAACGCATGATTGCAAAATACTTCAAACAATTTTTATTCATCCATTCAGGTTTTTAGAAAATTTTGAAGGGGGAGGGGTGGGGTGAAGCAGGGTGTTGACATAGGATGAAATTAATATTTGTCCCAGCCTAATACACTTGTTGTTGAAAAGGAGAACATTTTAAGCTATTTTTCAATCATTTGTTTTCCTTAGTTTCTTCATATCAGTGCAAAGTAATCACAACGCAATTGAAATAATTCTCATTTTGCGACTAGGTATACGTTCTAAAAACAAAAATTTGAGAAAAGTTTTTGATTTTATTGCTAATGACGTTAAAATTGATTTTAAAACACTAAAGTTTTTTTTTATTATTCTGATTTATTTTTCACTTTTGAAATGTCATGTTGTTTTATAAATTCTGAAATTTATTTCTCATTGTGAAATGTGGTCTAAAAATTTTATTTATAAATCTAAATTTAATTCAGACATAAAATAATTATAGGGGGAAGTCGTCTATGGCCGGACATCGCCTATGGCCGGACAACATAGATTTTTCGAAAACACAATATCCTAATAATGTTTTAACGCCATGAAAATAAAGTAAATGGTAGCCTGATATGGTGTTAGAAATATGGTAATCCAATCTGAAAAGGTAAACCAATGATAGGCATCTGAAGCTTTTGCCTAGTAGTACGGAGAGGATCGCCTAAACTTTGCATTTGTATTGAGGTCAGTTTTTTCGGCTTGTAAAATTTGAACTGCACATGAACGACATCGTTGATTGGTTATCTTTCGACCACAGTAGATATAAGATAACAAAACGGAAATTCAAACGAAATATTAGGAAAATGAATAAAAGTGCGATTTCTCTATGACCGGACACTAAATTGTTGTCTATGACCGGACAAGAAAATATTCAAAATGATAGATGTTTTTAACTTGAAACTTTCATTTTTTCATCTCTATAGCATCCCCAAATGGTTAGCAGAAGATAAGGGTTCAATGACGAAACTATTTTGGTCCTCTGAGAAACTTAAGATTTGGCTGTCCGGTCATAGACAATTTTTCCCTTGTTTTTTTCGAAACCATTGTTTCATTCTGGTTTGTCAAAAAAACTTTTATGACTGGCTTCATAGAACGTTCAGTATTGGAAAACATATATTCACAAGACCTGTGCAAGTGAATTCAGTCATTTTGCTACGTTTTTGTGCCATTGGTGACAACTTTGGTGAAGTAATTCGTAGTGTCCGGCCATAGACAACACTTTTGGAAATGAGTGAAAATTAACATGAAATGATTTCTCTTACCGCATGAATATGTTGTAAATTAATTTTTTTCTAATATAGTTAAGTGATTAATATATTGATACTCTTCAAATCAGTAGAGGAACCAATATTTACAATAATCTATTTTTGAAGTTATTGCTTAAAAACCTTAAGTGTCCGGTAGTAGACGACTTCCCCCTATAACCTTATTTCAATTAAATGAAATTTCAATCATTTGTTTAAAAAAGTAACAAATTTACAACAAAGAAGGTTTGAATTGAATTTAAAAAAAAAAGATTGTTATTCCTAAATTGTAAATATTCACATTAAAAAAAAAACTTTGATCTAAAAATAACACTAGTTTACAAAATTTTTAAAAAATCGTGAACTTTATTAACTGACCTATATTTTTAATGTAAAATCGAGCGCTGAATCCGAAGTTCAAATTCAAAAAAATCTCAGTAGAACAGTTTTTGAGATATGCTCCAAATATGAAATTTTGGAAAAATAAAAAAAGTATATGTACTTAGATTTAAATATATCGGACTGCATAACAGTAATTTGAAATCTCTGTTTTGCAGATTGAAGGTGAACAAATTTGTTACCGATCATCTGAACATCATTTTTGCGCATTATCAACAGTTTTGTAGATATTAGTGGCTTTATGAAAGAAAAAATTATAAAAAACGCATTTTTTTAGACAAAATTTTGTTTGAGTGAAAGTTGTAGACTCGATGGTAACATTTAAAAAACCTGATTTTCTACTGGCTTTAAATTTGAATTCAAAACAAAGATTTCAGGTGGTTATCTTTCAAAATCGGTTGAAAATTGAAGAAGTTACGGTTATTTTACCATAACAGTTATTTTTACATTTTTGAATAATTTAACGAACTGCACTATACTAATCATAATATAGGAAGAAATCAACATGGTAAATCTCACTCACTCCGAGTCAAAACTATTTTTTAGCTTACCAGAAGGTCACCTGCCAATTTTCAGAACGATCTGACCATGGGGAGGGATTGCTTTAGTCTCAAACGTGAATAGGATTTTATGGTATAATGCTCGGGAGAAGCAAAAAAAAACTGTTTTTTCAATAATATCTTTTTCCTTTACCAACCGATTGTTTTTTCGGATTTATTTAATTAAAGATTAAGTTGAGAAAAAACATTTCACTCGAAGACTGTAACACGATTGGACTTGAAACAAAAAAGTTATTGCGGTTCAAAGGCCGCAAATTTTATCTGACACGCAATGAGTACTTTTTACGCATTGCGTTTTATACGAGGAATTTTGGCCGAAATACAATCTTAATTATGAATTATGAATAATTATCATTATTCAATCACTGTTATCGCTTTGCTTCATGAGCATTACTTGAAAAAATTTTTTTTACCGGTTTTGCCTTTAATTCGTAAAATTTAAATTAGTTTTTCTTACCCGAAATCATCCTTTTTTGTTAAAAAAAATCACCACAAATGTACAGTACCAATACTTACCTTACGGAATATGACACTTACAGTAATAACCACATCGAATAGCTAAGGAGATCTTGCAAATATTATGAGCACTATTTTTCTTTGTAACCTCGTGGACTACACGCCAAAACCCGACGATCTCGACAAATATGTTAAATAGTTGCATCCGAAAAAGTTCTTAAATCAACTTATTTAGACCATGTGGTTCGAAGCTATACCTACAAGGAAAAGTTCTAAATATTTCATGAACTTCGAGCGTGGGGGGGTGGGGGTTTATCACCCGAATACCCTCTCCCCCATAATACCGCGCATGTGTTCAGCTTATGTCTAAAAATTCGAAAATATTTTTCTGAATTTTGTCAATCACGATATGAAAATAAATTTCAACTGGGTTTATGATTCTGACTTAAATAGTGAATAACCTTAACAGCCCAACCAAATCATGTCCTTTGCCCCTGGTTGGAAAACCTACCCTAAACGAGCCTGTGAAAAATGATAAATTCCAACGGATTAGAGCAAATGCTCTTCGACACACCACCACACAGCTGCTTTTATGAAAGTTGAAAACGAAAAAATAAAAGTTGAATAATGTAACCATCAAAAGAACACCAGTAGCGGTTGTAAAAGTTCTTCGGTGGCCAGAGTTTCGAAGATGACGTCATGCTGCTGGGTTATCCTTTCGTCCGAAAAAGGGACACATTTAATGGGATGGTCATTACCGGGCGGCTCAGCTCAAATGTGAAGAATCGGGATATTTTTGCACTTTAGCACAAATCTTCCCTTTTTCTGCACTTGTGTTGGAGAGAGTTGTCCAAAACAAACAGCCGTAAGCTATTGAATTTCTACAGTAAGTGTTTTAGATTAATGTACCCACCTGAAGACGAAGGTCAAGAGCCGTGCAGGATGAGGGTTCATTCTTTTGTGATTGCTGCTGGTACCCTGGCTGGGTTGATTAAAATTTTCCCTTTCTGTGTATCTCGTTGATTGTGATGGAATTAATTAGAGTATTTTTCAAACATAAGTAGAGCAGAAAAACTTCCCACTCAATGAGTCGAAGAAAAATTGATCCCACTAATATTTATTACACGAGCGAGCATCTCTCAGCCAGCAGAAGGGATTTCAACAGCTGCGAGAACAAATCCTTTTTGAAATATGTCCGAAACATGGCGAAGCTCTGTGCAAGTCACTGCACTATAGTGGAGGTGGCCCATTAGAAATACCCAAGTTGGGAAAACCCTACTCAGCACAGATTCCTGCAGTCATCTTCAGTTTGAGCGACACTTTCCTTGCTTTTCCTCTTCCATTCCGCGCCCTTTTGGTAAGAAGGTATTATTATGGAACTGAACAGCATCATTTTCATTATTCACTGGCACTTCTTGCATTCTCGACGTTGTTCACCTTTTATCGCGGTACACGGGAGCGGCGAGCATTAGGGTGTCAATTATTAATTTATTTTAGCCTAGCTATTTGATTCTTCTATAACATTTTCAGAAAAGGGAAACATACAAATTTCGGTAATTCAATCTGCGAATGAAACTGGTGTTCGGTAACTTAAATACCACAATATTTGCCGAACCGACTGTGAAATTGTTATCAATTTCGCGCCTTTATTCGAGAGCGTTGAGATATTTTTTAGCGCATGTTCTGTAACTTTTGTCAAATTTGCTAAGTTTTCTAATGAAAAACCGGTAATTTTGCAAAGAAGAGGTTGCTAATTTCAATGCCATGTGGAGCAAAAGGCTAAAGCCATGTGCTGAAACGTGCATTGCGATTGTATCCCATTTAACCGAAAACCATTGCTCAGAATGAATTTTTCCCAGAATGACAAATACCCGAAATCAAACCCCAGAATGAACCACTTCCCAGAAAAAAAATTCCCAAAATTCCCAGAAAAAAAGCTCCCAAATCCGAGGTGGCCGCCGACCCGCCGTCGGAAGCGGCGGCCCCATTACATTGGTCTAGGTCTGCCGGGGCTTCCTAGGTCTGCGTGAAAGCTAGGGGTGATCCCTTAGCCCCGTCCGCCACGCGACAGCGTGAAGGACAAAACGTCTTTAAAGTTCGAACGCGCAGCGTAAGGAGTCGGATACCAAAACGGTTTTTTAAAGGACCATGGTAAGTATTGAATCAATTAAAGTACCATAAACAAAGCACAATATTTTTTCTAAAATAAATTTAGTTGGAAAATTTCAAAGTTGTAGTTTCATTTAAAAATCATTTTGAAAAAAATGAATTTCGAATCATATGAAATTTACAAGAATTCATTAGAAAAAAAAAACAAATAAAAATACAAAGTAAAATCTGGGATTTGTGCCATTCTGGGAAATGTTCCATTCTGGGGAAAAAAATTCTGGGAAATGGTCCATTCTGGGAAAAAAAAAATCTGGTAAATGGTTCACTCTGGTGAAAAAAATTCTGGGAACATTCTGGTACATTCTGGCGAAAATTTTTGTGGGGAATAGTTCGTCAGGGGAAAAAAATTCTGGGGAATGGTTCTTTCTGGCGATTGAAATTCTGGGGATTTTTCATTCTGGGCAATGGTTTTCGGGTAAGTAGAGTACAACCGTGCATTGCACCAAAGATAACATGATCGCCTTTGCGACTACTGGTTTGTCTTTGTAGACTGAGGCTCTTGAGCAATGAGATATGACTTGCCCAAAACCTTGGATGTGATAAACATAAACGCTTCTATGTCAGCACTACATACAAATGGAATAAGCGGCACTTGTCTAAAATGGATTCGCTCTTACTTAATCGAAAGAACTCAACACGTGAACTACACCTTAGGGGTCGTTCACATACCACGTGGTCAACTTAGGGGCGGAACGGAGGTATATGGAAATGCTCATGCTTGTGCACGGAGAGCGGGGTGGGGGTTTGGGTCAAATCAAAATCTCAAAATTGCAAAACCTTCCAGTTTAAGAAGCTAATAGCCACTTGAAAGCACGTGATAAATATAATAATTAAGATATTTAAAGTATTTAAATTTATTTTATATCAGAAAATGCTAATTCTTTTTTTTTTTCAAAATCAGGCATTTTAATAACGAAAACGCAAAAAAGTAGTGTTTTCTAACTGTCAAATAAGATTAAAAAAACAATTTCAAGTCTGTCCACGTGGACATCCGGGGAGGGGGGTAGGGGTTTGCCAAATGTCCACGCTTGTCCACGGAGGGGAGGGGGGAGGGAGGTGACAAAAATCTCATTTTTCTGTCCACGTGGTATCTTGACGGCCACTTAAGAAGAGGTTGCAAAATATCAATGCCACTCAGCGCTAGCTCTGTGCCAAAAATGCGCTGAAAAGGGTACTGAACCACAGATGATATAATTGGACGCACTACTAGCATAAATACTCGAGTTCCCAAGCAATAAAAGTTAAGTGAGAATCGAACCCAATGCAACATTCTTATTTCGACTTGTAAATCCGATAACTTAACCGGTTTACCTACCAACTGAGTCAGCAAACGAAGGTTAATTGTCATAGTCCTTCTGACACGACACAAATAAACGATGAAAAATCTTGTTAGTTCCGACCCGGAATGGAATCTTATGCCGATAATACTATCTCCAAGGAGGATCATTATTGGAGTAGAGTCTAATTTGTATGTGTAGAGAATATAAAATACAGGACTTTCTCGATCAACAGTGGTGTACCAAATCGGAGTTACTTGGGACCCCTTCTTTTCATCACCGTTCTTCATCACCATCCTGAAGTGCTGAATGACGTGTTCGTGCTCAATAAGGACTTGGAAGTTAAATTGAACTCAGAGCTAAATTTCTCGAAACAAGTAGAAGAAATCGTAGAAATGGCAAATTTAACGTTTTAGGAATGATGGGAATAATTTTTCACGAGTTGAATAATCCTCAAACGAGTCTATCGCAATTAACGTCGGATGTTCGGGCCCAATGGACCACAATGGAGTATAACCAAAGATGAACAGATGTACAAGCTAGAACAAAAAATCTTCAGAAACTTGTGTAAAATTTCCGGTGCTCTCTTTTGAAGAAGCCGTTAAAAAGTGACGAAAAACAGTGCCATGTATTGCTTGACACTGTTTATAGATAGCTCTTTTGAAAGTGAGAATTTTTCGAGAGGGCGCATTGGTATTTGAACTCATTTATAAAAAAAAATAAATACAATGAGATTAATTTCTCTTTATAATTAGATGAACTACGATAAAAAATCAGCTGAGAAAAATAGCATCATCATAATGTTTTCACTACAGAGACTGGCGAAATGACATATGTACAAGCTTGAATTGTAAAATACCAGAAACGTATGCAAAATTTCAAATGCTATCATTTAAACAAGCCGAATCAACTTTTGAATTACCAGATTCTTGGAAGTACGCAATTGTATATGATCTTAAAAATTAATAAACTAACATCGTAGAAAAATAGGCTTCAATATATTCACAACAAGGTAAATTCATCCGGTCCATTTTACCTTGATTTTTTTTTACTAAAGAGACTAACGAACAAATTTGAACAAGCAAAACGAACCAGTTATTTTATCCAGTTGAGCTTAAAATTAACAATCTAACGAAGAAATACAGATTCTAGGCTTCTCTGAGCGGACATTTTCACGCATCATATCTGTTTATATTAAGTGCTTCATGCTAGTTTGAAGCAATTCGAAAAACAGCTTTATGTGTGTTATATGATTTTAAGCTTGATAGGTGTTGAAATTTTAGGCTAGAGGGCATGTTGATGAAAAGCTCCCATGAATTGCTCCCGCCTTTGCTCTACACTAGCTAACTATACATGGCGCACTAATGCCTGTCTATCACCCTTTCTTTCAAATTTCTATAAAATAAATTCTCTCTAGTTTTCATTCCGCCGCACATGCCATTAAAATTATAATCATCTTAAAAACAGCTTTAAGCGTAAAATTTTGGTAACGCAAATCATAAATAGGTTACGAATCTTCAACATCAATTTGCTCGAAACTCGTCAAATAGTAATACGACCTTTTCATAATTGACAAATAGTTTGTTATTTTGTTTTCTTTACATTGCATTTTCTTCTTGAAAGTTCTCTCTGGTGTTCTTGAAGACATCTGGTGGCTCAATCAAAAAACATTAAATTGATTCAAAACGGTCATCGGGACTTTACACACTTTTCAAGGCTTAGCTTGTACATCAGTTCATCAGTGGTATAACATTCAAAACAACCCAAGCAACCAAAAATCTCATATCTGCTTAACCTTCCAAAGCCGTTCGCAAAATATCCGTTTCGGGGAAATTTGAGTTGTAGTTTGATTTTGTTCTCCTGGCTGTAAATGTTAACCGATTTTGATGATATAATATTCATTATGTAGGTAATTTAGTCTAATCACTTGACATTTCAAAATAAAGTCGATAAGTATTACCAGGTTATCAGAAACTAGTTCAGAAAGTAAAAAGTCCAAAAAATTAATTTAATTTTTAAAATACTCATAATTTCTGACAGCTTTACTGTATTCAAGTGTTCCATTATTGTTTGAAATCGTCAAGAATCCATCTATCCGACAATGTATAGATATGTTGGGGTCCAATAAAAGTTTTGACGGTAGAAAAAATTCTCACTTTAAAATAACGACATCCAGTTTTGGCTTTGCTCAGCTGTATATCATTTGCCAATGAGCCGATTGTCAAAATTCATATTTTAATTTTTTTTGTCTTTAATTTCATCATTATTTTCATAGAACACACTTGGTCTGTCAAAATTCTCAGTTCTTCAGTATATTGGAATTATGATAAAGAGGTTTGAAATGTGCGCTTCGGGTCATATTGACCCGAACAGCTTTGGAGGGTTAAACGTGTGCCTCCAAAGTTATCGCTGAACAAAAGTTCCAAAGGGAATTGGTACCGATTTTTATTGAATGCGAGCATGAAAGTTACGAAATGTTACTCGAATAGCCTTTTTGTGACATGCCAATGAACAACTTTGTCGAAGCTGTTGTAGAACGATATCTATGTCTTTTGATTTGAAAAACTTCTAATTAAACTGACTTCTCTGCCGGTGTCTAGCGAGGAATTGCTTGCAAAGTAGCTACACAAAAAATGCGTGAGTCATTTTCCAGCAAAGTTTTGCTCAAATTTAACCAGCCAGAAACCCCGCAATCAATTTAAAAATTTCTTTCTGCTAAAATTAGCAAACGTGGAAAAAGTGAGCCGTTAGAATATTTGACTAACACTTCTGCGTGATCTTCTTTAATTGATATTTTTCGTTGATTTACGACGAAAAATAAAACTGCTGTTTTTTTTACGTGTCGGCTTACTGAATTTCAGCCATCCTCAGAACAAAACTTGTTTTGCCGTATTTTCGTAAAAATCGTAAGACGGCCGTAGAGGAAACACGTAGCAAAACAAGTTTTTTTTACTGAGAATAGCTGAAACTCGGTAAGCCGAAACGTAAATAGCAGTAGTTTTAGTTTTCGTCGTAAATCACCAAAAATATCAATTAAAGAAGCTCACAAGAAAGGTGATCGAAACAAAACAAATAAACTATTTACTAAAACCGGCGAAAAGGGCCGTGCAGAATTTTAACCTAGAAACTTCCCAAGCAACCAAAAGTCCCATAAAGCAGGTACAAAAACGCTTACTCAGCCCCATCATTGATATGAAGTACGTTCTATGCAGCTCAAAATTTAAGTTCTTATAGATACTTTCAAGTTCAAAAACAAGTCTTAATGATCTTCTATTCAGCTTCCAGCGGCCTTTTAATTCAGCTTAATAAAAATCGTAAAATGATCCAAAAATCTTTCTCTAAATATCTCAATTGCACCCTTGGCATCGCACACATGAGTATTTCCCCCAAAAACCTGGCCAAAACTCAAATTTTAAATTTCATTGGTTACTTTAATGTCAATGTTTATTTGATTCTTGAATAAATTTAGCACTATGTACCGGTCAGTTTATTGACATCTGATTTGTTTATAAGCTGTTGCAGCTGTCGAAACTGTAGTATTTTTATGAGATAGAATTTTTCTCCAAATCGTTAAATCAGCGCGACTACGTCATGTCAATGAATAAAACTTTCTTAAGTGACTAAAAATAAAAATTTGAAATCTAAAACTTCAATGGAGGGATATTTAATAATTTTAAGAGTAATAGACAAAATTGGATGACAGTGCAGTGCTTTGAAAATTACTCTACTAATTTTTTTGTTTTAAACGTTGATTTTTTTTACAAATTAGTGTTCTTCCCAGCAAGCCCCGGCAAAATATGTGATACCATTTAAAAATTGATAACTTCAATAATCATGTGCAAAAGAAAAAACTCGCGAAAACTCGCGCATTTTTGATATTTTAAAGTTTGAAGTTTAAAAATATTGATAGATTTTTTCCACAAAAAAGGCAACTAAGGCTTCGTTTATTTTAAATTAAAGCTCAGTAAAATGTATGTTCTTTTTTGAATATTTTCAAATGTTATTTAACTTTCAAAAACAAATTTTAAAAATCAAGATTTTTTTGAATTTCACAACTTTTTTAACCTGGATTATCTCTCATGTCATATAAATGTTAGAAAATTTCTAATAGAAAATTATGAAAAATTACGAAAACGGTAAAAAATATATTAAATGATCTTAAAAATGTTTGATAAATCAAAATAAACTTTTTTATTGATTTCAAAACTAAAAAATACTTTTGGCTAACTTTTTCTTCTACGTACTCCTGTGTGCATCGGTTCGTATCACCTTCTCTTGATTATTTACTATGTTCTGTACATGGTACCGCCATGATGCCACGCGCTGGATTCCAAACTCGACAAATTGCTCAATTGCTTTTCTCCTACATTTCCTACATATATCGCATTAGATTGGTCACTCAATTACCAAATTACTTATTCAAAATAAAAACTTGCCCGGATTGGAGACCGAACCCCGACCTTCGTGGTGAGACTCGAACACGCTACCACAACACCACGCCTAGATGTTGTCCTACCTGAAACTAAACTCGAAGTGGTGATTAGATTTTGAAAGCACTTCAATGCACTTTTTGTGACTTGCCAAATCCCGTTTTGAGCACTTTTGTGCCCTTTATGTGACATCAGTCCCGTACAACGAACGTATAAATCATTTTTGAAACTTTCAAGTTCGTTATTGAGTACATATAGTTCACTCATTGGAATTGAGCAAAACAAGTCACATACAACGTACATATTATTCACTTTTGCAACTTTCAAGTTTATTAATGAGTACATAAAGTTCACTAAAGAGAATCGGGCAGTTGATTCTCTTCGTCAGACAATACGTAACTTTCAATGCAATCTTTTAAATAAATATGTGGTTTTTGGTTGCTTGGGTTGATTCACAGGTTGTGCAGAATCTTATGGCTGGTGTTGAGGACAAGGTGCGGGCATTTGCGTATGGAATGTAAATAAAATACGAGTTAAATGGTAAAATGAAAATGAATAGTTATTTTTAAATCCTTGAAAATTTGATAGCAATCGGATGAAAACTCGAATTTTGCGAATCAACTTTGTGTGTGGCAATTTAACCATTTCAGTTTTTCATAATACTGAAAAGGTATAGCCTCCATGTCCGTATTCATTTACGCCAAAAACTACCGAAATGATGCTGTAAATTTTCGATCAGTGATAGTCTGCTACTTTGTCTGTTGCCAGTGTTTTTTAGAATACCTGTTATTTTAACCGAAATTCTAGCTATGTTTGCCAAAAAACTGTTAAAAACTTTCTAGAAGCTTTACCAAAAAAACCCTCAATTTTTACCAAAATATCATTCATTTTAACCGAAATTTCAGAAATATTTACAAAAAAACTGTGAAATTTGTTTATGCGTTAGAAGGCTCGGTTTTATAGGAGAAGATATTTTCTCCAGTTTCTGATTGAAATAAAAGCATTGGTTATTTTTGCTGCTTCCTGGTTTTCAGTTAGTCTAAATCGTTAAACACTTCAAGATTAATTTATAAATTCAGTTGCATTTGATGCTAGAGGAATAAATTGATAGTTTTAAAGCTTTAATTTTTTTTCAATCAAATACCTTCATCTTTATTGTAAAAAATACAATTTTTACTTGTTTATAGCATAAAAACGATGTCAAAATAATAACCCTAGTCCCAAGACACTGTTGCTGCTACCTTACTTTTTTTTAGTTGCTCTATTGCAAGGTTGCCACAATTTTGGCACAAGAATTTTCGTTTCCACCGAACAACGACAATAACATTCTTCGAATGTGTCTGCAGCATTATTTAGTTTCAGTTTTTCTTCAATGTTATGCTGGAGAAATGCCGAATGCAGATATGTGCGGTTCCACCAATATGTTGAATTCAAACAAAATGTTGAACAACATTCAAGTAACCGTTTCTATTCGATTCTCTGTTCGTGTTTTTGAGTAACCTTGCTTTTCTACTATGTTGCTGACAGTATGTATTCAGTCTTTGAGTACACCGTTTTCAGGAAACAAATTCCGGACAGAATCTTTGTATAGATAGTGTAAGGTTGCCAGATTTTTTTCCACTCCCATCCGGGCCTAGCAATTCCGGGCATTTTTTCAAAAAAACCTGGCAAAATCCGGGCATGGATTTCAATTTTTCAAATCCAAAAACCGGGCAATAACCGGGCAAAATTTAGGTGTTATTATATATAAAAGCAAAGAAAAAATGCAAAAAAAAATGAAAATAATATTTTATTAATGTAATTGCAGACTTCCAAAATCTTTTTGGAACACTTAAATATTTGAAGGTTTATAAAAGTAAATCAGCGAAATTGTTTGAAACAACCGTTGAAAATGTCCATACCGTTAACCGATTTTGCTAAAACTTACTCAAAAACTTTGATTTTTTATGGTTTCTTTGTGAAAATTGTGAAAAAATCCGGGCAATATCCGGGCTTTTTTCACGATATCCGGGCAACCGGGCCGGACCGGATTTTCACGAAAATTTGCATCAAATATCCGGGCAAACCCGGATAAAACCGGGCAATCTGGCAAGCTTAAGATAGTGTAGTCCAAATGTATTCTTTTTGATATGAGATATTTGACAAGTGAATAAGCTAGGTATTTATTCTGGTTGAAATGTTTCTTTTATATAATTTTTTTTTATATCACAGTGTAGAGCAGCAATAGAAGGTATCTTGAATGGGAAAACAACCACCAAATTCCAACACCAATATAGCCCAAAATAATAAGTGTAAAACAACAAGCAGCTATTTTTCTTTCTAATCAACGTGTTGCTGAAAACGTTACATTAAATAATTCCCGTCATTATGACTCACTTGTGAAAGCAGTGCAGTTCTAATTAAAATCATTGAAATTGATTTAAGGGGTGATACGGTCAAAATTTGGTCAATATCAACTTGACGTATTTCTTTAAATTTTGCATTTAAAAAACCTGAACACCCCTCATTTTGAAGGTGTGTGTGTATGTAGAATGTTGCTCCTATTTTGATTTTGGAATTCACTTTTCAGTTGTCAAAATGTCTTCCAAGGAAGAAGAGCAGCGTATCAGCGCATCGCGAAAATCCGAGCTACTCGCACGCAAAGCTGGCAAAATCGCTAAAAGTTGCCAAATCAACCGTTACAAATGTAATTAAAGTGTTTGGGGAACGTTTGTCGACAGCCAGGAAGTCTGGATCGGGGGGAAATCGAAAACCGGAAGCCGCTGAGACGACAAAGAGAGTTGCCGGTAGTTTCAAGCGAAACCCTAACCTCTCTCTCCGAGGTGCCGCAAATAAGCTGGGTTTATCGTCTACAACCGAGCATCGAGCCAAAAAACGAGCTGGACTATCGACTTTCAAGAAGGTAGTGACTTCAAATCGCGATGATAAACAAAATACGACGGCCAAAGCGCGATCCCGGAGGCTGTACACGACGATGCTGACGAAGTTTGACTGCGTGGTAATGGACGACGAAACCTATGTCAAAGCCGACTACAAGCAGCTTCCGGGACAGGAGTTTTATACGGCAAAAAGAAGGAGAAAGATAGCAGATATTTTCAAGCACATGAAACTTTTTTTTTTTTTTTTTTTTTTTTTTTTTTTTTTTTTTTTTTTTTTTTTTTTTTTTTTTTGTGATGGTCCCTTAGGCCTATTTGGGTCCTTCCTCCACCCCATACGCTTAGAAGTGGGAGGGACATTTTATCCTTTGGATATTTAAATTTTGCATTTATTTTCTTATTCTGTACGACTTTTTCGTCTTACTCCCGCGTATGTCCATCACCGTACAATTTCATATCTGATTTTTGCCAGATCTCCATCACTTTTGTATGATCCTTTTTAGGATTAGTCTGTTTATCAAAGAGTCTGTTTTATGTGCTGTATTGTCAGTTTTTTAAAGGTACTTATATTCACACTGTCTTTGATGCTCGGCGGTAAGTTGTTGAACATTTTCAATCCGTTGTAGAAAAGAGAGCGTTTGCTAATCTCTTGTATTATATCTGTGTATGTCGATTCCGTACTGTAGGCCTTCCATCAAGTAGGATGGTAACATTCCATTTTTCATTTTGTATATAAACATTAAGCTGTTGTATGCAATCCTCTGTTTTACTGACAACCATTGCAGAATATCCAGCATTAAAACACTCGGAGTGTATCGATTGCAACGTATCACTACTCGCATTATTTTATTTTGTAATCTTTGCAGTCGATTTGTTTGTGTATCAGAAGCATTGAGCAGTATTGTAGCGCAATAGTCGAAGTGTGGCATTATAACGGATTTAACATAAATTATTTTTGACCAGAAAGTCATGTATCGGCTAATTGGGCAGAGTATACCATATTTCACGGCGATTTTCTTAATTGTATAATCGATATGGGCTATAAAATTAAGTTTTTCATCGACTTGTATTCCCAAATATTTGACTTGGGGCACTCTGTCGATGGTACATCCATCAATGAGCAAATCTGGACAAACTCCAATTTTTCGATTACCAATAACCATCCAGTTGGTTTTGTTTATATTTAGACACAATTTTCTACGTTTCAGAAATTCTGCGATAAGTCCTTACCACTCGAGTAGGAGACGGAATCATCAGCAAACAGTTTAAGACGACCATATCGTAGGCAGTTTTTCATATCATTAATATACAATATGAATAACAAGGGACCCAGAACACTTCCTTGTGGGACACTTAGATTATTTTCTCGAAATCGCGAATAGGATGAACCATATTTTGTTCTTTGCATTCGGTTATTTAAGTAGTCCTTAAACCAGTTAAGAGCCGTACCGGTGATACCTATTCTTTCCAATAGTTCTACCAGCTTTAGCCGATCAATTGTTTCGAAAGCTCTTTTGAAGTCCAGAAATACTGCAACTGTGTGACTACCGTTTTCCATATTGATCTTCCAGTTTCGAAGTATCAAATTTACTGCAGACTCCGCTGAGTGCTGCTTTCTAAATCCAGATTGCTCGTCGATCAATATTCCTTCTGACTCAACAAAAAGTAGAAATTGCTTTTTAACTGCCAGTTCAAGCACCTTTTCTTGTATTTCCAACATGTTTATCGGACGATATAACCTAGCATCTCTCGCATTTTTCTCTTTCTGAATAGGAATAACAGTCGAACACTTCCATGTTTAAGGTATTTTCCCTAATTGTAGACTGGTATTTATAATATGTCTCAACTGATTTGCTATTACCGGTAGAGAATCTTTAAAAACATTCAAAGAAACATTGTCGATACCAGCAGTGGGTTTTATATTTTTTACGATTTCATAAAACTCTTCATTATCAATTGTTTCAAATGAGCTTAAACTTCCACTATTGTAAATCACTTGATCTGCGTAGAAATTAGAACCAGTCGGAATGCTGTCATGGATTTCCATGACACTGTCAATGAAGAACTGAAACTGTCAAAGTTCGCGAAGAAATATCTGGTTTGGCGAGCCATATGTACCTGTGGCTTGAAAAGCAGCATTTTCATAGCTTCCGGGACTGTCAACCAGGAAATTTACGTGAAAGAGTGTTTGAATAAACGTCTGCTGCCTTTCCTGAAGAAACACGGTTGTTCCGTACTGTTTTGGCTGGATTTGGCATCTTGCCATTACGGTAAAAAGGCCATGGAGTGGTACGCCGCCAACAACGTGCAGATGGTTCCCAAGAACAAGAACCCTCCCAGCACGCCAGAGCTCCGCCCAATGTAGAAATACTGGGCTATTGTCAAGCGGAACCTAAAGAAGATAAAAAAAAATTGCTAACGACAAGCAGCAGTTCAATGCAAACTGGCTTTCTGCGGCGAAGAAGGTGGACAAGGTGGCTGTACAAAATCTGATGGCAGGGGTTAAGTGTTAGGCACGGCAATTCGGATTTGGAAAAGCGGAAGCCTAACTGAATATTTTTCCTAAATTTTATACCTACTATTTAAACTTGAAAAAGAAATTTAATTTGATTTTTTGACCAAATTTTGACCATATCACCCTTTAAAAGGCGGCCTTTGAAGACCGTAAACTTTGAAAATCTTCAAATTGAATCAATTCATCAATCGACAAGATTAAACCAATTTAAAAATAAGTTAATATTTATGACTTCTCATCGTTTCAATCTTTCTTTCATAAAAACAAATATGCAACAGTTTTTGTATAGACAAGGTGAATTGTGTATTACATCAAATTATTTTACATCACTTACAACTACTTGGAATGATTTTTAAGAAAAATAAAAAAATGACATGAAGGGTGAAAATCATGATGAAATTTAATTTAATTTGTTTTTTAAATTTGTCTGCACACATAAAACAATAAATGTATTGTCCCCCTGTTAGATGAATCCAACCAATTGTGTCAGCTCCGGGGTGTGACCAAAAAAAAAGTCCCACGGTGAGCCGAGCAGAAAAGAAAGCCTTTTAATGGGAGCAATTTTCCGTGACTGGAAAATGCAAGCGTCCGTTCAATGGTTCCGAAGTGGAGTAAAGAGAAAAACCAGAATGACTCATGGAACGCGCTTGATCCCAGTCGAACGAATAGCAGCGCCGATTCGGTTCATTCTAGTTTAGCGAATTTGGCGTTGCATTCCACGAAGCCGGAGGACAATGACAATATTAGGAAAGGGTAATGTAGGGTTGAGTTGGAAGTGTTTTTTAGAAAATTCAACTAGCAAACTTTCTCATCAAATGGTTATTGAATTTTGAAATTTGAAAACTGTTTAATTAGTATTTTTTTTTTGTGTAAAAATGCTTTTTGTTAAAAAAAAAACTTAAGGATTGAATTGCCCCTGCATTGATCCGTGCAGTCCTCGATATGGTGCGAATGAAAAGCTCCCAGCAGCTCGCTGCCGCCATTCGGAATCAGTAAATTTGTCGTTCACTCTTGGGCTGGAATCTGCCAACGGACGAAGAAAGATGTATGTATGTTTGCATTGAAACCGATGTCTGGAAAACAGACAGTTGTGTTGACTGGAGTGAAGATATTTTAGGTTTTCGTAGATAGAGATGTGAAGAGCTTTGTTCGTAGGGTGATTTGCCAATCGTTGTCCCCTAACCCATTGTTGCACAGCATGACTTAAATTGTCAATATTGCAGCTGTTTTTCAACTTTTCCTCAAATTTAATGCTGAATCATGTAGTTCGGAATGTTTTCTGATTAAATGAGGCTTTTGTGAAATTTTCTGCTGGTAAGTGTGTATCTTACGACAGTTTTAATTTTTCTTGTTTTTTTCGCGCGGTTTTTGTGCTAATTGTTAACAAAAACCTTAACATTCCTTCTACGGCAAATAAGGTTTTACGTCAAAACAAAACATTTTTCGTATCAGTTTTCTATACGAAACGATTGTTAGACAATTTTAACACCATGATTTTGAAAAAAAAATTATGATCCATACTTAACCAGAAAATATGTTGGATCGTGCAACAATTGGTCTGCTCAATCTCCTCCTGCCCCATTGTTGTACATAATTCCGCTGCGAAATTTGTTTGGAAATTTCAAATTTATAAATTCGTATACCTCCAATAACTTTGTTTGGTTGTTTTTACAGCTAAAAATAGCAATAAAAATTTTGTAAGCGATTGATTAGGTCCTGAATTATAACAACGTGTTTTGAATACGTAAGGAGGCTTGTACGGAAAAATCCAAATTTTCATTCAAAAACCATCAGAGATGTACTGAAAGTTCAAAAAACATAATTTTGTATTTTTAAAATATTTCTTGGTTCTTGCAATACATTGCATGTGAACAAAAATTAAACCTAACTTGTACCCCAGAAATGATATTCGTTGTCATACAAAAAATTCAAAATAGGAAATATTTTTTTTATTTAAGTATTTTGACAGCTAATTTGAAAGCTGGTTAACTGGATTAAAATAAGAATCGCATGATACTCCTTTGCATAGCCAATAAGTGTGATGATTTAAAACTTTCGCAATAACATGTCTTGAAATTATTGAAAGCTTCAGAAAGCAAATCCTACAATTTTACAATACTTTTCAATGAATTACGATTTTTATTTCGAAATGGTTATAACTTTTTTCATCAAATACTTTGCTTCTTCTCATGCTGGCAAACAATGAATCTTAAGAATGAGCAAAATCAATAATTTAAATCAAAATTCATTTCAAACTTATTTGAATTTCATGTATATGCGAAAAGTTCTTCTTGCATACAAATTGTCATACAAAATTGAACACGTTCATCGACTACATGTAACTAAAACAACTCGAATTGTCTATTGATATGACATGTTTTTTTCTGAATAAGTGGATATTTACGTTTAACTAGTAATTTTAGTAAATTCTGTGCTTTAATTAATTATTTTCCATTCAGAATTTTCACATTTTTTGCACTCAATGTTGATTTTTAAAAATTAATTCAATAATTCAAAGACACTTTATATATCCATAAGTTTATTTTTTCTACCGTCAAATCTTAAAAATGAAGTTGTGAAATTATTAAACTCGTTAAAAAAAACTTATGTATGTATGAAAGTCGGACAATTTGCATTGTCTGAAAAGTGTCAAAGTGAACTCAACTGCATTGGCTTTGAGAGACTACTTTTTTATCAGATTCATTTTGAAATCCTTTATCCTGATCATTTACTCAACATTTTATGCAAAGAATCTAAAAGCTGTTCTGAAAAAATCTGTTTCTCTAATTTCGTGACGACAAATCTGAAAGAATTTTATTCCATGACAACAGCGATCCCCTTGATATTGTTATTATTATTGTCAGAATATTGTACAGGAGGAAAACTACGACCCTTAATCCCAAAAACTAGTAGCCGAAGGTTGGAAGACCTGAAATATTACTTATCTGAAGTGCAATTTTCTCAGGAATTCGAATCTGCCGTCGAGTTGCCGTCACTGGAGACATCTATGTGAAGCTTCATTTGGCCCTTATCATCCAGAAAAATAAACAGTCATAGCTTTGTGAAACTTTATTTAATCCAAAACAGTATTTTAGTCGGAAAACTCTTCGGAAGCATTTCTATGTGATGTGATTGTTTCCTGAAGATTGATGAAATGCTACAGAGGTTACATTTATTACAAATAAACCCACTTATATGAAAAAGATATTTAAATCAATTAACTTTTCGAAAAAAAATATTCTTATACAAAATTGTACATCATAAGCCTAAATCAGTCAAACGATCTGAAACTTTAGGCGTGGTTGTGTTCATTTTCAAGTTTTAAATTGAGATTCATTATGTAAAAATCGATCGACTTCCAAGTGATTTCTAAAACATTTGTTTTATAAAATCGCATCTTCTTCATAAGGGTAAAAGGGGGCAAACAGATCACGTTCTCTAATATTTTCACCTGTTAATAGCCACTTAAAAATTAAGCATTAAATACCTTTCAGTTCATTCTATGCGATTTTAAAGACAAAAAATCTTATGTTGGTAGGACATATTAAGAAAAAGGCTCAACACTTGGCAAATTAGGATAAATTACACTCAAAGCCGAAGCCATTCGGGTAAATGAAGAGGTGGATTTGAGTTTCTGAGAAAACTTCACGTTTGATTAATGCTATTCCAGACACTCAAACCGGCGGCTTTGTTTTTTTTGAGGCCGAATTGGAATTGGAAAGTGCATTGGACGGTTTATATGAAATACCAAAAAACCACCACCACCACCACCACCCCTCCCCCCCCCCCCCACCCTCATAAGGGGCCGTCTTAAAATTGCATGCATTTGAACTAGAAGTTCTCATAATAAGCTTCCGTAACAAATATCAGCCTATTCGACCTCATGGTGCCTGATTTTTAAAATGTGCAACCATTGGAAAAAATCGTTCAACATTATGCACGACACAAAATTTGCCTGTGCAACTATTGGGCACAGACAAGCTGTTTTAAATGATTTTTTAAATTTTTATGTCACTTTTTTCAAACACTTGAACTTTTGGGTCTTGTTGACCAATCCTGTATGAGTGCATCGACAAAAAAAATCGAGTGAATTTGGTTGAAATGACTAAAATACAGCATAAACACCAAAATTATGTGCTTAGCTGTGCAACGATTGGCAAATCACCCTAGTTTGGTTTGCAGCAAGCCGACGACTGAATGACTGAACGATGTTCTTTAATTTTTCAGCCCCGGGCGGTCGTTAACGATGACGTGAAAAATAATTTTTTTCTTAGAAAAATTATTCAGCTTTCAATCGTAGGTGCTTGTTGATTTTATTATCCCACGAACATAACTTATTTTATCTAATTTGAAACTAAGACTGTTTT